>NW_017675825.1:50311-58858 GCF_001879085.1 Nicotiana attenuata
ATATATATATATATATATATAAAGCCATAAGTCCTGCTGCGGCGTGCATCCTGATCCATAAATCTCACTCACAACACGACTCTCAGGCTCCAACTCAGTCATCAATCTCTCCTGTCTCTCGGCTCACAAATCTCATGCCAATCGGCCCAAACAATGATATATAACACAACAATAAATAGTAACTGAGACTGAGATATGATATGCAAATGATGGATGTGACTAAGTACAAAATCACCATCTATGTAAATAATTCAACAGCAGGAATGACCCCAGTAGGTTTTAAACGGATAAGCATATAGCCTAACGTGATTTCTAACATGGATTGCAACACAATTACTTTAACTCATAGGGATCACATGAATAACAACAAGTTTTGATGACTACACAGTATCGCAAAATCGACCAGTTCATAATTACTAAGGTTCACTCCCACACGCCCGTCACCTAACATGTGCGTCACCTCAATGCCAACCGCATAACACGTAATTCAGGGATTCATACCCTCAGAACCAAGTTTAGAAGTGTTACTTACCTCAAAATTGTGCAAATCTCTACTCCAATAAGCCCTGGTCTCACGAATCAGCCTCTGAACGCCTCGAATCTAGCCACAAACAACTCGATACAATCAACACAAGCTATAGGAATCAATTCCATATGACAAAGCTAAGTTCTTTAACAAAAGTCAAAAAGTCAACCCTGGACAATGTCTCAAAATTCGAAAAAATTAGCATAATTTGAACATTCATTCAACCACGAGTCCAACCATACCAAAATTACTCAATTCCGATCACAACTCGACCTTCAAATCCTCAAATTAAAGCCTATGAAATTTTTACACTTTTCCCCAATTTTTCCAACATAAAATACTAATTAAATGATAAAATAATGATAGATTCATCTATATTAACCAAATCCGAGTTAGATCACTTAACCCAATCAATTTCTAAAAAATCCCTCCAAGATTCGCCTCAATCCGAGCTCCCAAAATTAAATTATGAAATATAACTCTAACCCTCGTTTTGATATTTAACAGTCTTCCGAGATGTTCCTCTTCAAGGTCGTGGAAAGTCCCTCGCGATCGCGAAGAACAAAAATAACTTTCCCGCAAAAATAGCCTATGCGAACGCGAAAACCAAGTTGCGAACGCGATACACAGACTCCCAGACCTACGCGATCGCGAATCTCCTCACGCGATCGCGAAGAACAAATCGTGTGAACTCCAGTCTCCCTCATTCTTCTTCGCGAATATGACCTAACACACGCGTTCGCGTAGCACTGCTTTCCCAAGCTTCGTGATCGCATACACCTTCTCGCGAATGAATAGCACAAATTCCCCAGCTGCCTACATTACTCTTCGCGATCGCGATCCTCCACTCGCGGTCGCGTATAAGGAAACCAGCAACATAAAAATATCAGCTGTCCCTCCAAGTTCAAAATGCGTCGAATATGATCCGAATCACAACCGAGGCCTCCGGGACCTCAACCAAATATGCCAACAAGTCCTAAAATACGATACGAGCTTAGTCGAGGCCTCAAATCACATAAAACAACATCAAATATACTAATCGCACCCCAATTCAAGCCTAATGAAACTAATGAATTTCCAACTTCTATAATCGATGTCGAAACCTATCAAATCAACTGCGATTGTCCTCAAATTTTGCACACAAGTTATAAATGTCACAATGAACCTATTCCAACTTCCATAACTAAAATCTGAGCCCGGTAACTACTAAGTCAATTCTCGGTCAAACTTCTCAACTCTCCAAACTTCTATTTTTCCAACTTTCGCCAATTCAAGCCAAAATCTTCTACGGACCTCCAAATCAATATCCGGACACACTCCTAAGTCTAAAATCACCATACGGAGCTATCAGAATCATCAAAACTCCATTCCGAAGTCATTTACACATAAGTCAACATCCAGTCAACTCTTTCAACTTAGGCTTCCAACCTTGGGACTAAGTGTCTCAATTTATTTCGAAATATCGCCGGAATTAAACCAACTACCCCGGCAAGTCACACAACAATAATGAGCGCATAATAAGTAATAAATGGGAAAACGGGGATGTAATACTCAATGTTGATACCCAATTTTTCCCTATGTATTTTTATATATACTCAAAATATTCTCAAAATAGTATGTTGCATATATAATCATACCCAAGAGTTTTGGTATTTTTCCTTATTTTAAAGATTTTTTAAAATCACTTTGTTGTCTATTTTAATAGTACAAAATTCAATAATTATTTCCAGACTATCATTTTTGGTGAATAATTTATCTTATTCTCATATTTACACCTATATATAATTAAGGTGATTTTTTAAATATTTTATATAATTTATTTGGTATTTTTAAAGCTAAATTGCTATAATTACAATTATAGCCTATTTTCCGATTAATAGTATTTTATAATTACAAAATCGCTCCCAGTATTTTTTTAATTAACAATTATATGCTATTAATCAATTTAGTGCTTTTAATTGGTTTTTAAAACTATTTTAACTATTTTTATTAAAATAAAAAGGGAAGAAATGGCTGTTTAACATTTAGCCTCGTTCATTTCAATTATAACCCCTTTACATTCCAATTTTAACCACAAATTGAACCCCCAATTTAAACCCCAAAACCCCCGACCCAGTCCTCAAATCACCCGACCCATACCCGATTTAATGACCCGGTCCAACTTTAATCTAATCTGAGCCGTTGATCAAGTGAGATCAATGGCCCAGGTTTTATTTCCAAAATTAAATTCAACAACCCCCTCCCCCCAAACCCCTCATTTCAGAGACGGTCTCTCTCTCTCTCTCTATACTGACTCTTGCTCTCCCTTCTCTCTAGAACCTTCTGGTTCTCTCTCTCGTCTCCGATGAATCCACCGCCTCTCCGGCACCTCCAGCCTCACTTCTCTCGACCACCAGCCGCCGTGAAACCTTGTCTTGTTGATTCCCTCTATCTTCGAGACTCCAGAAGCCTCCACCATGCAAGATGGTCATCGGAAGCTCTGCCTGGTTTGTCTCCGACCTTTCTCCGATGGTTTATGGTTCGATGGTGCTGCGAGCATCATTATTAACGAGTTTCACAGCCAGGTTCCTTACCTCTCACTGGTTTATTACGAAACCCTAATTTTCTTAAAAACCTTGACTTTTTAAACGATTTTTAACTTATTCTAGATCTTTTCGATTGTTCAAGTTTTCAACGTTTTGTTCTTCTTTTAAAACTAGGGTTTCCTGAACCCTTTCGAAATCACTATATCTTCCGAATATGTTTGTGTTATGTGCTTGTTGGTGTGATCTTCTGGTTACTCTCCGAGTTCCATGCTTTAATTTTGCTATTAGGATTCCAACCTTTTATTGATTCTGTGATTTCTTGCTTAGGGTTCTCTGATTTTCATGCCTATTGTGTTTTATAGGTCTAATTGTTCATCGTTTACCAAATATTCTGCTGATTTTGTGCATCTCTTCGAATCCCTGAATTTGTATATGTTTTCCTTAGAAGTTTTACACTAATTTTGAATCACTTCCTATTTATGAAATGCTCTCCTTACTTAGTACCGATTCCCTGTGATTTTCAATTTCATCCGTGATTCCTTGAACTAATTTGTGTGCACAATATGCTGTCCTTGTACTTTCCTTACTTGAAATATTCTGTATACTTTTACTAATCCTATTATGGAAATACCAGTCTTGCAAATAATGATTTTCCTTATTTGATACGATTTGTACCCGTTTGAACTAGGACTCCTTAATTGAAGGGAGTCCGAGGATTTAATTGATTCTAATTGGTATTATTTTCATAACTATGATCAGTCTATACGTATTACCTTATTTTCACTTAATTCGAGAGCTATAAGTACCCCCATTCTCTTTTGCATTACACACTGATACATCGCACATCACACACACGAACACGAACAAAGCTCATTGCTCTGAACTCTCTCTTACACACATAAGCATACTTGGTGTTCTCTCTTGTTTTCTACACATCCTCTCCCACTTTCCTGTTGACTACTGATTATTCAGTCGGCTGAAAGCTAAGACTGAGTGATCTTTGGAGGGCTGCTCCATTATTCTACTGCTCTATACATTGCTGATTGTTTGGTCTGCATACTACTGCTCACTTCCCTACACACTACTGCTCTACACTATCTCATCCTTGACTGGTATGCCCTCTATTTGATTTGTAGCATCCAAAACAATATGCTTTTATTCATGCTGCACTTTATTTTGTTTCTTCTATGCTTTTACTTATGGTTCTGTTGTCCTTATTGCAACTAGCATGCCCATGTGTGACTATCCTCCTATTAATCCAGCATGCCTACTGGTTTGCTTAATGCCTGTTCTCTCCTACTCCCTAGTCCCAGTACATTCTGAGCATGTGATCATGAGCCCTTTTGGTTGAAACCTGTTGACTGTCTAAGTTTTGAAATGCTTTCCTTTGGTATCTAGGTGCAACTGTGTTGTTACATGTGAACTATTTACCCTACTCCCCTTTTCCCTGTTTGTGTTTACTGCCCGGAACTATATGATGTATTTTGTTTCTGAGCTTGTCAAAACTGTCCCATAGGTTTTTCTTTCAAAATTGTTTCTACAGGGGTCATTTTTTTTTTAAAAAAAACTGTCTTTAAACTCAATTTCTTTAAATAAAATTCTATCACACTCTCACTACTCCTAGAGTTTAGGTTCTACCCCTCTTCGTGTAAGCATTGCCTTGGGCACCTTTGAGTACCCATTGAACTTTGATGCACAAGGCTGGTAATTCCACACTGCACTTGTTCAACATTTTGGTAATGTTTGGGTGCTGGTATTGGCCAAGGACCCCCATTGGGCCCTTAGGGAGCTTTGCCGCACCCAAACCATGGTCAAGGCTGTGAAACTCGAAAGAGTGAGGTTGGAAGATCGGGCCTGATTGAAGGCTCCCTATAGAGTAGCCTCTTATTTTATCTTTCATTATGTAATTCAGCTATCATGGTTTGTAATAATTTGTGAACAACTGATTGGGGTTATAGTGAAATTGGGAGGGATTATGCATGCTTAGTTTAATTAATGGGTAGAGAACATGTCTATAGGGCTTTACTTACCAATTTGTGCAATAGAAGCCATGTGTAGGACATGCATCTCACACCTAGATATCCTGTCTTAAGCTCTTTACTTTCAGATTGTTATACTCACTTTGTGATCAGTTAGTAATCAACAAATAACTGTTAAAAACTACTACCGCATTTAGAGACCATGCTTTAGGAGCTTTATGTGCATTAGACATCATGTTCTTTAGGGTTGCAATTGCTGAACGCCTCACTAGCTGTTTAATTTAATAACACAAGTTTATTTGACTGCGTCTTCTGTTTAAAACTGGAATCAATATGCATGTTCACCATTTTTTTTTAAAGACAAGAAGGCAATACATACATCGCCTAGGCAAGCTTTAGGCCCAATAATAATAAAGATGATTGATCTTGTTTTACTAGTTTCAAACTACTCAACCTTTTAACTGTCCCAACTCTTTTTATCCGTCTCTCCGAAAGTCCACTCTTTTACTAAAAATCCCTTTATCTGGAAACCTGTTTCGTATTTATAGGCTCTTACTAATTTCCTGATTCGTGCTCTATTAAGCTTTTAAATTACTGGTACCTTTCCGCCCAGGATCACGTTATTCTGATACTTGTTTACTTAAACTATTGTATTTTCAAATCTCTACCTTTTTTTTTTCAAATGATGTTTTAACAGTTCCCTCACCTTTACTTACTCAACTGTTTTCTTAGTTGTGTTTCTGCATGTCAAACGCTCTTCGGATCACTCAGTTGTGATTAAACCTTCTGCTAAAACTGATCGTCAAACTCGCGTTCTTTTAAGACCTTAAATGTGTTTGAGACGTGCTAATTACATGTTTACTTGTGAGGGATCTGTGAGCCTCTTATTTGCCTTTGTATTGTTCCTTTATGTGCAGTCCTACTTGTTATGTATGTCGCCTAGCATTTTGTCCTTTAAACCTAAGGGTTCAGCCTAGTCCTCACCTTGTAGGAATAGTGGTCCTAAATACCCTCTAGGACTTATAGGACGGGACGGGTAATAGCACGCAATAAGCATTCGTGACCAATCCACTCGTTTAAATAACCTTTACGGGGTGGGAAGGGTAGAATATGGAGATGATGACCAATGCGCTAATATCACGTGAGACCCCTCTTTGAGGAGTGATTGCTGGGTATTGCATTGAAGTAATCCATATTAATCATAAACCTAGGATCCCTTTTCCTTTGTTTGTCTTTGTTTGCTCTCTTTAGAATTGTTTAGACCTTTCAAATCTCTGCTCTCTTTCTACTTACTTTCACAAGTTTCAATTTAATTGCAAGTCCTTATTTGAGCCTTGATTGATTATTTGTAAAGTCACAACATAGCATGGCCGGGAACCACACTAGTGGATCTTGAGGGGTGCCTAATACCTTCCCATCGAGATAATTTCTAGCCCTTACCCGAACTCTGGTCTTCAAACTCAAAAACCCTTAGTGTCCTAATGCACTTAATCATTAGGTGGCGACTCTTCAAATCCAAAAACCCAATTCCCAAACTGGAATAGAGTTGTCTTCCCAAATGTCGTAAACCCGATTTCGCTTTAGAAAAAGGGGCGTCGACAGCATGGCGACTCTGCTGAGGATTCTTTAGGCTTTTACCACTTCATGTTGTATGTGGCTTTACTGTTTTCTTTACTGCTTTTTTTTAATGCCTTTATTTGAAACTGACTTGTCTTTTTTGTTTTCTTTTTCTTTAACGCTTTCATTTACTGTTTCCTTCAATACCGTTGTAATTTTGAGCCATTATTGTAATCATTATGAACGTGAAAATACGTGACAATTTGTTTCATTTTCCACTAGTGCTAAACAAATATCATAGCAACGCTTGATGAGTTGTTGCGCTCTTCCGATATTATTACCCCCTAAATTTGGCAAAGGCATATTTGCGGTAAAACCAGTCGATCAGCGGTGCAGTCGACGGTTCCGTGCCTTTCCCTCTTGAGTTGTCCTCTCAAGGGTACCGGTCTAGCACCCCATAGAAACCTTATTCTATTTAACTGTTCATGCATCACTGTCAAACCTAGTCGAGTCGGTTATGCTGTCCACATAATGACTCTTTAAGATAGCCTTGTCCAAAGTCCACTAGGTTTCCTTGAAACCCAAACGGACGCCACCATATTCTGTGCATTTATTTGGAAAACTAAATGCTTTTATGCTAATTATTGGTTTAAATAGTCAAGTCCGGTGGGGGGTATGGTCTTAACCCTTTTGTTTTGCAGAAAATCGAGAACAAGGTCCCCGACTTCGGTATGGTCAGTATGCCCTCACTCTTGCTGACCTGGTGGAGGAATCTCCCATCAAGTGACCAAATCAATGAATGGAAAGAGAGGGTCACCAAGGCTAGCGAAAAGCTGGAATATCTGGAATACAGTCTGCTGGAATTGGAAGGAAAAGTAGGAAAAAGAGTCACCGACTGCCAGAACGCTGAGGGAAACGAAGGAGAACGCCTGGCAAAGGCATTTTTACTGGTGAACCTACGCGAGCTGGAAGATTTTATCAACGAGAGCATTCAACCTGGGGAAGGTCCTTCGGGGACCAAATACTTAGGAGTCTCTTTTCCTTTTTGCTTTAAAATGTAATAAGGCCAATGGCCATTAGTGACATTTTTAATTTATGCAATTTTAGTGTCGTTTTGGGATTCGTCTTATTTTATCAATAAAATGAGGCATTTAGCATTATAAGTTCTCCAAATCAACTTGTCGCTAGGCCTACCTCGGGCGTAACGAGGCACCCAATTTAGGACACGATTATATTCTTATACTATGTGTTTAAATATTGCAATATTTTTCTTAGAATCCGTACTAACTTGTTACCTTTTTGTTGTTTTTACTTTTATTTTATTCCCCTCCCTAAAAGGTTAGTTCGTGCATTCTGGCATCGTCATCCTACTCCACAAGATCTAAGGGCCCTACACCTCCTCCTCCTCCGAGTCCTATCAAAAACAAGAGCAAAGCAAAAATGGAAGATTTGAACAACGCTAGAAAGGAGAATTAGGTTGAAAGGGTAGAGGTTCCTCAGGGTATTCAGGTGTCCAAAGAAAGTCCGCCCAACTCGACAAAAGTTTACTGAAATTTCAAGAAGAAACTAGACCAAGTTCGGACTTGGCCTAAGTTCTGTCATTCTCCCTCACAACTCCATACATCAACTTTCCCAATGCTCAACACCCGTACCTCCACAGAACATCCCGAAGCCGCCAGAAACAACCCGCTACTCAATCAAAATTGCAACACATGCCCACAGCAACACTCCACTCTCTCATCCCTGAACCACAAATGATCATCCCCACCACACTCCCCATTCTATATGGAAACCCTACCACAATACACTCAGCCCATTACAAAACACCGGGTCTGATGACGAAGACTCTCTTATCAAAAACCTGGCAGCCGAGCTCAAGAAATTGACTAGCGAAGTCCAGGGCGTTGAAAGAAACAAAGCATTTGAAGGCTGAATTGATGAGCGATCTTGATCTCTCTCT
>NW_017675826.1:0-9024 GCF_001879085.1 Nicotiana attenuata
CACAAGGCTTTTGTATTTTTTCCCATAATTTAGGGTTAATTGACTTATTTTCTCCCCTTTTATCCATAAAATCCCCAATAAATATTTCCAAAATTATTGTTTTGATAATTCATTTATTTGATTTCTATACTTATGCCAAAATATAGCTAATGTAATTTTTATGTATTTTTACAATTACATTTAGTATTTTTTAAGCTAAATTGAATATAATTGCAATGTTAGCCCATTTTAAAATATAATTATATTTTATATGCATAAAATTGGCCCCTGTATTTTAAAATGTTAATTATATATTTTAAATTATTTTGGCACCTTAAATTATTTTCCAAAAATTGCTTATTATTTACTAAAATTAAAATAGGGAAAAACTGGCTATTTAAATAACAGCCAAAATAGGCTTTCAATTATAGCCCGAATCGGACCCCAATCCCAGCCCAATTTTATACTTAATACCCCGACCCAGATCCAATTACCCACTACCCGACCTAAGCTATTTTAAATCCTGGCCGTTGATCTTTTAGATCAACGGCCCTCATTTCTCCTTCCCTTTTAATTTCCAAACGATCCCTAACCCTACTCACATTCCAAATCCCCGCCGCCCTCAGATGCTCTCATTTTCTCTCCTCTCTCAAACCTAACCCTAGACTCCGTCAAACGCCTCCTTCTCCGGTCATCTTCGGCGACCATCCTTTCAACCCAAGCCTCCAATGGTCACTCCACCGCCTTGCTCATCATCTCCAAGGCTCTCAAGGGTCCTGGTCCACGTCGAGTAGGACCTAGGGTTTCTGATTCTGTTGGTCGAGGCTTCTCTGGTGTGATTTTGGGTAAAATCACACCATATGTGTTACGATTTGTGAAGTTACAGCAGGTTCTTTCGATTTCAATTTGGGTTTCCTTTGGAAACCCTAACTCTCTTCTGAATCTCTCAGATCTATGTTATCTTCATGCTTTAAGCCTGTTTCCTTCTATAATTTGCTTATTCTCGAGCTTTCTTCTGAAAGGTCCTCTACTTTAAACCGTTTTTACTTTCTTTGGAAAACTAAGGTTTTCTTGGAGTTCTTTCTACACCTGTTCCAACCGATTTCTTCATGATTAAACTTTTTTTTCTTGTTTATTTTTACCGATTCTATGTTCCTACTGCTTTTTAACTCGACTCTGTTAAAAGCCCTAATTTTTTCTAATGATTTTCTTTGCTTCGTTTCTGTTTGTTAGCACGATTCTCTTTACTTCGTTTCTGTTTGTTAGCATGATTCTCTTTACTTTGTTTCTGTGAGTTAACATGATTTTCTTTGCCTTGGTACTGTGTATTAGTCTGTCTACCTGATTCTCGTTAATCTCTCATGGTCACCATGCTTCGAATATGTTCTGCTGAATCTTTAGCCTGCTTATATCACCTCTATATGATTGTGTTTGCTCATCTCTTGTTTCTTTCTGTCTATATGGCTGACCTTTTTTGTTTGCTACTACTGTTCATTCGTCTCTATTTATATGTTGAACATACAGAATCATGACTCCCTCTTAATTGATTTTGATTTCCTTAATTGATGGAGATTGAAAGATTTTCTTATAAAGCCTTACAAGCTTTACCCTGTCTGTTTAAGCGACTGATTTCCTTCCCATATTTGCTATGATACTTATTTCTACTGAGTTGTGTCCTTAATTAAGGATTTATGAATTTGGTCCTAATCAGCTACTCTATGCTTATGGAACCTTGACTGCTTCCTTATTTAGTCATGCACTGATTTTTCTTCTTGCCTTATATGATATTGAATCTCCCCTTTTGATTTGATTCCCTTAACTTAAGGGAGTACTTCCTTGATTCTCTAATTGATTGATTCTGAGTTCTTAAATTAGTATACTACTATGATTTTTACCTTATTTCACTACCTACTTTCAACTATAAATATTCTAAGTCTTTCACAAAGAAGACAAGGATTTGGCTTTCAAAAAACTCCTCTCTTATTAAAATTCTCTGTTCTCCCTTCTTCCTTGTGTTATTTTGCTACTATTAGCCGGCTGCAAGCCAAGGCTTATCATCTGTGCTCTTTGGTTCCTTCATTCTGCTTGCTTCTATCTTTACTGGTATGTCCTAGTCTGATTTAAAGCCTCAACAACAACATGTTTCTCTTCTTGTTTCAGTTTCTTTATTTCTAGCCTGCTTTTACTTGTGGTTCTGTTGTGGAGTTTGTAGTTAGGTTATATTATCAGCATGCTAGTATGACTCCCCTCCCTTTAGATTCATGTATTCCCTTGTTTGATTCAAGCATGCTTGGACAATTATTTTTTCACCTACTGTGTGCTTACCATTCTTATAAATCCAAATCCCTATCCCCCTCTATGTGTTTATGTTCTCCCTGATTAGTTTGTGATCATGCCAGTTTCAACTATTTCTGAGCATGTCCAAGCCAGTCCAAATACCCTTTGTTGGGGTTTGCAGTCAAATGCCTGTGTATCCCCAAGCCCTTTGACCCCCTGTGTGACTACTGAACTCATTTGGGTTCTGTGTGTGATCCTATCCTGAAGTGTTTGGTTTTGTTTATCACTCCAACCTCTATTACCTTACAGACTTCTTTCCAAATAGACTTTTAAATTCAGTCTTTAATAGATTTCTTTCAACCTGTGTCCTGCACTTCCACTTCACTCTTAGTTAATAAGTTCTGCCCCCTCTAGTAGGTGTACTGCCTTAGAATCCTCTTGAGAACCCTCTGAACTCTGGCATACTGAGGCTGGCCTTTCCACACTGCATTGGTTCAATGCTTGGCTACTAAGTCTGGGTGTAAGCATTTCCCGGGGTCCTTGAGACCCTTAGAGAACTTTGATGCACCTAGACTCTCATTCGTCTATTGGAAATGAGGCTTGAAAGACCATTGGAGGCTTTGGGACACTTTGGCCTAAGCGCAGGCTCTCTATAGAATAGCTTCTTGATTTTTATTTTTGACTTATGTAATTCATTTATTGGCCTGTAATAATTTGTAAACATATATTTGGGGGTATTTAGTAAAAAGGGTGGGTAGATGTATACTTTGTGGGGTAACATGGGTAGAAATCCTGCTCTTAGGGTTTATTTTCAAATCTGCTTGCTTCACTCAATAGAAAACATGTCCATAGGGTTTTTATTCTTGTTGAATCTGATTGCTCTTTTTGCATAATAGAATCATGATTATAGGATTCCACTTTTAATTTCACTTGCATCATAATAGAGAATCATGCCTATAGGATTCCACTTCTAATTTCGTTTGCATCAAACAGAAATCATGCCTATAAGGTTTCACTTTTAATGTCGTTTGCATCAGATAGAAACCATGTTCATAAAATTCTGCATTTGTCATGTTAGAAACCATGTTTCTAGGTTCCAAGCCATCATGTCTTAAATCAATCCAAGTATAGATATTGTGCCTATAGGACTTAATTATGAGTCAGTTCTAATGAATCTTTCCTCATGTTACTGCAAATTGACCAAAACTAGTAATACGCCCAGGTACCATGCCTATAGGGATTTCTATTCGCAACTATGTCTGATAATCTAATTAGCCTAATAAGTCAATTTCACCTTGCCTAGTTTACTTCTTAAAATTGGTCTTATTAAGCGATGACATTTCCTAAAAATAGTTCTTTCAAAATTGCTTTGATCTCATTAGATATCCTACCTACAGGCATTAAAGGGGTCTATTTAGAAAACTGGTTTGTTTCTGCATTAATATAGACACAGTACTGCATATAGGCAAGCCTTAGGGCATTTTTAAAACCTGCATTTCCTTGAAGTCGTTTCCGTTGTTCAACATTTCTGATTCTAATAAGCTGCTAAAAGGAGTCCTTAGGCAATTACTAGGTTATAACTTCTGGATCTAGAAGTGGTCTATTTCTGCATAATCACTTGGAAATCTTGCTTTAGGACTGTGATTCATGAAGACCTTAATTGTGCTTGAGACGTGCTGTTTGTATGTATGAGGAGGAAACTGTGAGCCTTCTACTTGCTCCCATTATGTGAAAGTCCTAAATGCTTTTTGACAGTCGCCTTAGGTTTTTGCCTTTTAAAACCTTAGGGGTACGTCTAGAACTACCTATAGGTAGAGGTCCTACCTCCCTCCGGGACCGTTAAGAAGGGACGGGTAGCAACACACAATAGGTATCAGGGACCAAACACTCGCTTTGCATGACCTATAAGGGGATGGGAAGGGTAGACATGGGATATGATGACTACACGTTAATGACACGTGTAGCCCCTCATTGAGGAGTGTCTACCGGACATTGCGTGGGGTGATCCTATAGGATAAACAACCTAGGACCCCTCCTTATCCAAAACCCTCTCCCCGTTTTAAAACTTCGTTTTTTAATTTGTTCAAACTTCTATTTCACTACTTGAATTGTTCAATGTGCTTTACAAACAACTTCTCTGATTCAAATATTTGTATGGACTAATTTGTGAATATAAGTTCGGCCGGGACCCACAGTTGTGGACCAAGAGGGGTGCCTAACACCTTTCCCTCGAGGTTATTTCGAGCCCTTACCCTAATCTCTGGTAATGCAAACCAACCCAAGAGTTAATCGCTCTAGGTGCCCTAACACACCATAATCGTTAGGTGGCGACTCTTCAAATACTTAATTCCCAAAAGGAAATGAGTCATTACACCCTGTGAATGTCGAAACTCGAACCTCTCCCCGCGGAGAAAAAAAGGGGGCGCGACACGTGGCAGTATCAACCACGCCTCTTTTCCACTCAAACACAATACCTTGGGATTATGTTGCCGAAGCTAAGCGAAAAGGAAAGGCAAAGATGGAGGAATCCGATGCTGCACAAGGAATGACCAGGACCGGGAGAATCTATACACCTGAGCACCTGGGAGGACCAAGTAAGGATGTTACTACCAAGCAGCCTATCATTGAAACAGGGCCAGATGACCTTTGGAGGAAAGTACAAGCAAGGGAGTATTCCATCATTGATCATTTGAACAAAACCCCAGCTCAGATATCGATCCTGTCACTATTACAAAATTCAAAAGCACACAAGAACGCTTTGATGAAAGTGTTGAGCGAAGCTTACGTTCCCAATAAAATCACCAGCGGAGAGATGTCTAACATGGTAGGAAAGGTGTTGGAAAGTTACAAAATCACTTTCCACGAGGATGAGTTGCCACTTGAGGGTCTGAATCACAACAGGGCACTACACATTACAGTGCGATGTGAAGACTACTTCATTGCCAGGGTCTTGGTTGACGGAGGTTCTTGCCTTAATATTGTTGGACACTATGAAAAGATTGGACAATGGCTTTCGTGAAATATGGATAGGAAGCATGAATGTGAAAGCTTTCGATGGGTCTCAAAGGGCCACGATCGGGGAAATTAACCTGTGCTTGCAGATGGGGCCAACTTGGTTTGACGTCGAGGTTCATGTGCTCGACATACCGACCTCATACAATCTTCTGTTAGGCCGACCATGGATCCATGCCGCTGGGGCTGTGGCATCCACACTCCATCAAGCCGTAAAGTTCGAATGGAATCGTCAGGAGGTGAACATTCACGGGGATGGGAGTAACCCCATCTACACCAGTCAAACCGTCCCGGTTATTAGAAATAGAAGAAGGCTAGGGGGGAAACCTATCATCACATTGAATGTGTCAATGCCGTCGAGAAAGATAAATGTTGGAGCAGTAAAATAGAGAGCACACTGGCATGGTCTGGGTATGAACCTGGTAAAAGGCTTGGGAAGAATCTCCAAGGTATCACTAAGACAATACGTTTGAAGGGTCATGGTACTACCTTTGGGCTCGGACCGTACTACCCTCTTGAGCAGCCAGTGCCACGTCTGGATCAAGCCTTTCACCAAACTAATACAATATGGGGAACTACAGAAGAGGAAGCATTAGCTGGGTTGAAGAATCTGTTCTTGCAAGACGAAGACATGGACTGCAATGCAATAATTGAGGAGAAGGAAGAAGAAGGCCTCACTATTCAGGCTGTGGAGAAAGGAGCTGTTCTCAGGAACTGGACCGCCGCACCATCCCGGGCCCGCCGAGTCCCTGGGTAGCTTGGAAATTTTATTTCTATAGCCATTCTAGGCATTTAAAATTTTCAGTAACTTTGTTTTAAAGACTTGCCTGTTTCAAAATAAATGCTCGATTCATCGAGCCGCATTTGTCTGGATGTTGTTTAATTTTAATCAAATGCAATTGCTCCTTATTTTTCATTACTATTTTCTACACTTTCTCTTTCTACAGCGTTATTATTACTTTTCCTGATGAACCGGTGACTGTGACATGTAATGAGACAACACAACATGAGAACAGTGATTCAGATGA
Source organism: Nicotiana attenuata (assembly GCF_001879085.1). Lineage (NCBI taxonomy): Eukaryota > Viridiplantae > Streptophyta > Magnoliopsida > Solanales > Solanaceae > Nicotiana > Nicotiana attenuata. The sequence continues at coordinate 6,297 of NW_017675826.1, forward strand.
AGAAGACGAGATACCCGAGGAAGCTTTCAGGGAGGTGGAAAACTTTGAGAATAAGCCTAAGTCCAATCTGGATGAAACCGAAGCAGTAAACTTGGGGAATGCCGAGACCGTCAAAGAGACTCACATCAGCATTCACTTATCACCAACAGAAAAGGAAGAGTACATCCGTTTTCTAAAAGAATATGGGGACATTTTCGCATGGTCATATGATGACATGACAAGTTTGAGCACGTCCATAGTGGCTCACAAGCTACCTACCAATCCAACGTGCCCGCCGGTGAAACATAAACTCAGAAAGTTCAAACCAGACATGAGCCTGAAAATCAAGGAGGAGGTTACCAAGTAGATCAAAGCCAAAGTTCTCAGGGTGGTTGAGTACCCAACTTGGTTAGCCAATGTTGTGCCAGTTTTGAAGAAAGATGGGAAAGTCAGAGTATGTGTTGACTATCGGGATTTAAACAAAGCAAGTCCCAAGGACGACTTTCCACTGCCAAACATACACACCCTAATCGATAATTGCGCTACGCATGAACTCCAATCTTTTGTAGATTGCTTCGCGGGTTATCACCAGATCTGGATGGATGAAGAAGATGCGGAGAAAACAACTTTTATTACGCCCTGAGGGGTATACTGCTACAAGATGATGCCATTTGGTCTAAAGAATGCTGGGGCTACCTACATGAGAGCCATGACAACCATCTTCCATGATATGATACACATGGAGATAGAGGTATATGTGGACGACGTAATCATCAAATCCAAGAGGGCCGCAGACCACATAGCACACTTGAGAAAGTTCTTCGACAGACTAAGGAGGTACAACTTGAAACTGAACCCCACCAAGTGCGCATCCGGGGTTCTCGCAGAAAGTTATTGGGATTCATTGTCAGCGTCGAGGGATCGAGCTAGATCCGTCTAAAGTCAAGGCTATTCAGGAGTTACCGCTGCCTAAGAGCAAAAAGGACGTGATGAGCCCTAGGGCATCTCAATTATATCAGTCGCTTCATAGCACAGTCCACCGTCATATGTGAACCCATCTTCAAGATACTGAGGAAAAATGCCGAGACAAGCTGGACCGAAGACTGTCAGAAAGCTTTTGACAAATCAAGGAATACCTATCCACACCACCGGTTCTGGTCCCGCCAGAGCCGGGATGGCCTTTGCTACTCTATCTATCTGTATTGGATGGAGCCTTCGGATGCATTCTGGGACAACATGATGAGACAGGGAGAAAGGAGAAAGCCATATACTACTTGAGTAAGAAGTTCACACCTTACGAAGCACGGTACTCTTTGCTGGAACGCACCTGCTGTGCTTTGACCTGGGCGGCCCAGAGTTAAGGCATTACTTCTGTGCCTATACCATGTACCTCATATCCAGGATGGATCCTTTGAAGTATATATTTCAGAAGCCCATGCCGATCGGAAAGTTGGCCAAATGGCAGATACTGTTGAGTGAGTTTGATATTGTCTACGTAACTCAAAAGGCATCAAAGGACAAGCATTGGCAGATCATCTTGCTGAGAATCCCGTGGGAGGAGAATACGAACCTTTGAAAACGTATTTTCCTGATGAAGAAGTGTCGTTTGTAGGAGAGGACATTACTGAAGCATACGACGGTTGGAGGATGTTCTTTGACGGAGCTGCGAATTTCAAAGGAGTAGGCATTTGAGCAGTTTTGGTATCAGAAATAGGTCAACATTATCTGGTATCTACTAAACTCAAATTTCCCTGCACTAACAAGATGGCGGAGTATGAAGCCTGTATATTAGGACTCAACATGGCAATCGACATGAACATTCAAGAGCTGCTAGTAATTGGGGATTCGGATTTGCTTGTGCACCAGGTACAAGGAGAGTGGGCCACCAAGAATTCCAAGGTATTGCCATATCTGCACCATGTGTAGGAATTGAGAAAGAGGTTCACAAAGATAGAGTTTCGGAATGTACCCAGAATTCAGAATGAGTTTGCCGATGTATTGGCCACTTTGTCATCTATGATACAGCATCCAGACAAGAACTTCATTGATCCCATCCCAGTAAAGGTCCATAATCAACCAACTTATTGTGCCCACGTCGAGGAAGAGACAGATGGAAAGCCTTGGTTCCATGACATCAATGAGTATTTGGCGAAAAGAGAATATCCAGAGCATGCAAACCCCACTCAGAAACGCACACTTCGGAGGTTGTCCAATCACTTCTTCCACAGCAGAGGAAATTTGTACAACAGAACTCCTGATTTAGGATTTCTAAGATGTGTCGACGCAAAAGAAGCTTCTAAGCTACTTGAGGAGATACATGATGGGACCTGTGGCCCGCATATGAATGGCTTTGTCTTGACCAAAAAGATACTCAGGGCCGGTTACTTTTGGATGACCATGGAGACCGACTGCGTCCAGTATGTCCGCAAATGCTACCAATTTCAAGCGCATGCCGATATGATAAAAGTGCCTCCAAATGAGCTCAATGCAACAAGCTCGCCTTGCCCATTCGCCGCCTGGGGAATGGATGTTATTGGTCCGATTGAGCCCACTACTTCAAACGGACACAGGTTTATTCTGGTAGCCATTTATTACTTCACAAAATGGGTAGAGGCTGCATCTTACAAAGTTGTAACCAAGAAAGTCATCGCAGACTTTGTCAAAGACCGTATTGTTTGCCGATTCGGAGTTCCCGAGTACATTGTCACTGATAATGCCGCAACCTCAACAGTCGATTTGATGAAAAGCC
>NW_017675826.1:12751-13692 GCF_001879085.1 Nicotiana attenuata
CAATGCTAGATATTGGAACTGCATCTGCTTTATATTCTGCATTATTTTCTTCAACTAGTATGTCTCTAGTTAAATTTTGAAATGCAAACCCTATGTGTTTCATTCCTGCACTAGTTCATCAGCTATGAATTCAACTTGTCTTCCTGTTTACTTCTTTGACTAGCATGTTTAAACTCTGTCCTGTTCAATAGCATGTCTATAATTCACTTAGTTATCTGATACTGAAGCAGCATGTTTGTGAATATCTGTTTACTCCCTTAATTGTGTGATCATGTTGGATTTTCTATATATGACTCTTATGTACCCCAATCCCTTCATCCCCATGTCAGATCTGTTTGTTGAGTGTTTCTAAATCTGAATATTTTATTGATTATCTGCTGTTTCAAAAGAGTTTTGGCACTCTTCTCAAACTACCTTTTACTACCAAACTATTGCCTGTTTCTGAAAACCTTTTCACTCTTAAAGTCATCTCTGTACTATTTTCAAAACCTTTTCAAAACTATGTCAAGCACTCTCACTTTACTCTTAGACTACTAGGTTCTCCCCCTCTGATATGTGTACTGCCTTGAGACCCTTGAGATCTCTCTGTACTCTGGCATGTCAGAGTTGGCCTTTCCATACTGCACAATAATCAATTACTATTTGGGAAAGTCTGGGTGTGAGCACTGCCCGGGATCCTTGAGGTCCTTTGGGAACTCTGACACACCTGGACATGAAGTTGGCTATGGTCCTTTAGCATTTGAGGCTACTTGAGGCTTGGAAATCATTTGGGCCTGCTGCAGGCTCCCTATAGATTAATTTCTGTTTATTTCTGTAATTTATATTTGAGTTCATTGGTCTGTAATAATATTGTAAACAACATGGGGGTATTTGGTAAAAAGGGAGGGTGGTATATATATTAGTGGGGTAAAAACTGGGGTAGAGTACCATGCCTATAGGGG
>NW_017675826.1:25836-42751 GCF_001879085.1 Nicotiana attenuata
ACATCTACGTACTCAACTAGTCAAGAACTTTCCATTGGTCCCATCTAGAAGAAAAGTCACTACACATACCATGCTCCGCATGCCCATAGAAAATATACATCTCCAAACTGCGGTAAAGACCATCAAGAACTCTCCGAATTCCCTTTGCACAAATCAGACCTGCCAGGACTGAATCCTTCTAACTAGGCCAAGCTAAGCAAGCCATCAAAACCCAGAGCATTGCTGCAAAATACCTGTAAGGGCTCATTACCTCGAACACATACAAAGAATTAATCATATCCTTACCATACCGATTCGGTCTACTATCAAGCTATTCCATCTATCTAATTTCCCTTTTGATACATCATCAACTTGATATTCCCTCTTGCTGTAGCACCACAATGCCTCAACCCAGGCTTACCACACGAGACCCAAGCATAAGACCACACTGTCTAAGACCCATGAGCCACTGAATACTCTCTCAAATATTCCCAGAAACACCACATTCCAGAATGTTTTACTCTGAAGAACTTCCTGCGAATCTAAATCCGTTACCTTTACTTTCCTAATACGGATACATAGAATCCCATAATTAACATAAAAATACCACAAGTCTTGACCTCTTCTAATGAAAACATAGTCTCTAACCACATACACAACCTTAAGATACCCGATTGTTCCTTGTAGAACCTTGAACACCTTAGAACCATTCTCGAAAGTCATTCACTCTTTATTCAAACTGCAACTTACCTGACCTAACGAACAGAACCACCCGTGCCTCATTGGCACTCCGATACCGCAAAATGAAATCCTCATCCCAGAGCAACCAAGCAACTTCCGGCTCTATGCGCCGAGCATTCTTTACCAACAACACTCTAGACATTCCGTGATTCTCACACCTTATGAAGCATAATATAACCTTTGTCAAAATTTTCCTTTACTCTAGCCATAGCAAATTCACTCGTATGCCCCAAACTGGAACCAACATAGCACCTAACCGTGCAATCAACCGCTCAAAGCAGACTCCCCCACTTGGCTCGAAGCCATAGATCAAGATACGCTCAATAACTCATAACACTTTTACTCTATTGATGCCACAATACCATAGCGAGATTAAACTCAAATCATTTATAAGTTTGTGAGAACACAGATCATCTAGTACTGTAAATCTTCTGCAAATCTCGCATTCATCCCCGCAACAGTTAAACCCACTCTCTTAAATGGCCTGAAATTTCAGATTTCAACATGTACTTTTCACTTACACATGAGATCTTCAAACATATACATCAGGATCACACCACCTGCTTTGCCTCAATCTAACATTTCTGCATACCTTTCACCGTCATACACATTACACAGTTACTTAGTCTTCCTGGGTCTGAACTCATACCGCAACGTGAAATTTACTTCACTGCCATCTAGGAGACATGAAAAGATTCTTCACACGCACATCACTCGGGGCTACACGTCCAGTCACGATGGAAATCAAACACTTAATAGTTCATCTATCATCCAGCAGACCTTCCTCATCACTCCCAAGTCATATAGATACATCTCGCAGTACTAACATGCTCATCACATAGCTATCTAACCGCCATTCCCGCTAATAGGGACAATACCGATCATATAAGTTCAAAACACTTGCTCACACAATCAGCACCTCGGTGCTCAAGCCATAGGCAAAGATCCTGCCTCAAGTCCTCCAGACTGGCCCAACATAAACTCACAGAGATTACATCTCGCCCCTCAATCGGGGAATCACAAGCCATCAAGGCACATCTGATACTGAGCGCTCATGCGCGCATACGAACGCGTGGAAGGAATTTCAAGGGTTTCTTTTCAAGCTGAATCAAGGACGCACGATAAGAATTCAAGAATGTGAAGTTTTCCTAAGGTTCTGCAGCCTCTCGAGGATAAGTACAGACGTCTCCGTACCGATCCGCAAGACTCTACTAAACCTGCTCATGACTCGTGAGACCTAGTAACCTAGGCTCTGATACCAACTAGTCACGACCCAAACCCCGCACTGGTCATGATGGCGCCTCTTGTGAAGACGAGGCCAGCCAACTAACCCAACTCGTCTTTTCCAAAAATAATTTAAACATGAATAAACAGCTAAAATATGACTTAATAATATTAATTAGCGGAAATACAATCCAACACAGCCCTAATCGGGGTGTCACAAGTCACGAGCATCTATTAGAATGTAAGTACAACCACAAGGTCTAAAAGGACACTAATCAAGAATAATGAACAAAGGGAGAAGAACGATGCTGCGAACGCTGGCAGTCACCTTGTTAAAGTCCTATATCTCTGACTCTGATCAGCCCAACCCGCTACCGGGTAAATAAATACCTGCATCTGCACACGGGGTGCAGGGAGTAAAGTGAGTACTCCAACTCAGTGAGTAATAAAGGTAAATAACAACTGAGCGGTAAGAAATCACGTATGACATATCATCATGCTATATAGAAGTAGTGTAAAACCTTTTGTGAAGAACAGTGCAGCTGTGAGATCTTTAGAAATATCTTAGCTCAGTTTAAAACTCCTTTGAAAATGACTTTTTCAACAGTATGCAAACGAATGCAATTCAAATAGTGCAGATAAGCACAGAAGTCCACCCCTCGGGCACCACACTCAATTAACAGATAATGTCAGGCAATCCGGTAGATATCTCATGAAGTAGCACAACAACAGATAAGGCGAGCAAATAAAATAAAGTAAACACACAGAACAGTACTAGTAACGATGCGGCGTGCAGCCCGCTCCACATATCGTTGCACGTGCAGCCCGATCCGTTTATCGTCGACGGCGCTCACTATGGGTGTGCAGACTCCGGAAGGAGCCCCTTACGGCCCAATCGCAATATCAAGCCATCTCGTGGCATCAATCTAGGCCCTCGACCTCATATCAATATTAGTATAACACTGTTGCGGCGTGCAGCCCGATCCAAACGTATCCTCACAATACAGACCCTTGGCCTTACCCAGTCAAAGATCAACAAGCCACTCGGGCAACAGTAAAACATGATGCTCAGCCTAAAATATTTTGAAAATATCATTTCAAGAGTTTAAGGCATAATAAACTTGGCTGAGTTTTAAAACAGTGGAAAATACGTGACTGAGCTCAAGTATATAATTAAAACAGTGAGGAATTTTCAACAATAATCCCCGAAGGGTTCAAATAGCTGGCACGAAGCCCAAATATGGCAATCAACTCAAATTGCAATGATAACAAGTAATTTCAGACAAAATACGCAGTAAATTCATCAATCGGACGGACCAAGTCGCAATCCCCAACGGTGCTCTACCCCACGCTCGCTATCCGGCGTGCAAGTCACCTCAATATAGCACTATGATGTGCAAATCCGGGGTTTCAAACCCTCAGGATATCATTTACAATCATTACTCACCTCGAACCGGCGGAATCTCTGGCTCGCGACGCCTTTGCTCCTCAAATCGGCCTCCACGCGCGTCGAATCTATCCAAAGACAAAGCGAATACATCACAATATGCTAAGGGAACAAAGCCCAAGCGAAAACAAACAATAACAGGCACAAATCCCGAAATTACCAAAACCCGAGCCCCGAACCCACTTCTCAAAACTTAGAAATTCTTACACCAACTGGTTCCTTATCTCGCCACGAGTCTATACATATAAAGAACACCAAAATCGGAGTCCAAATGACCCCTCAAATCCCAAATTATAATTCCAAAATCTCAAGCCCTAGTTCCTTCATTTTTTGTTAAATTCCCATGAATTTCTAGGTTAATTTCACAATAATATCACGTTTTTGGTTCATAAAACTTACCTCCAATCGATCCTCTTCGAATCCCTCTTCAATTCCTCCCAAAGAGCTCTCAAAATGTTCAACAATGGTGGAAAAATGACTTAGGCTCGCGGATGAAATATTATTAAAAACCCTTCTGCCCAGCTGACATTTCTTCTATGCGAACACGGTCAAACCCCCGCGTTCGCGATGAACACATTTTTCCTTGACCATAATTAACCTTCGCGAACACGTCTGCACTCCTGCGAACGCGAAGACTTGGGCTCCGGAACCTACGCGAACGCGACACTATATACGCGAACGCGATGAGCACCTAAGCTGGACCCTCACTTCTACTACTCGAACGCGGACCCCACACCGCGAATGCGAAGCACCAGGAACTTACCTTCCGCGAACGCGAGACCCAAACGCGAACGCGAAGTACAAAACTCAGGGCCACTCAACTCCTTCTACGCGAACGCGAGTTCCTTCTCGCGATCGCGAAGGCAAAAATTGTACCTGCACTGCTGCTGCATTTTCTGCTGCATTTTTCAAATCCAAACTTCCCGTTAGCCATCTGAAATCACCCCGAGGCCCCCGGGACGTCAACCAAAAGCACCAACACCTCCGATAATATTATTCAAACTTGTTCCAATCATCAAAACGCCTCAAACAACACCAAAACCATCAAATTACATTGAATTCAAGCCTAAGTTCTTCTAAAACTTACGAAACACGCATTTGATCAAAAACCCAACCAAATCACCTCCGAATGACCCGAAATTTTTCACAAACATCCCAAATCACGTAACGAAGCTACAACAACTCTCGAAATTCTATTCCGACCCGCGGATCAAAATCTCACCTACCAACCGGAATTTCGCCAAAATACTAACTTCGCCAATTCAAGCCAAATTCTACACCGGACCTCCAAAACCAATTCCGATCACGCTCCTAAGTCATAAATCACCCAAAGAATCTAACCAAATCATAAAAACTCCGATCCGAGCTCATATACAAATAAGTCAACTCTTGGTCAAACCTTTCAAATTCCAAGCTTTCAACTGAGACTGTTCTTTCAAATTCACTCCGATTTTCTTAAAAAACCAAAACCAACGGTCTACATCAGTCATAATACATTACACGGGGCAAGTCATGCCCGAGAACTGGCGATCAAAGTGCAACAGCTCAAAACGACCGGTTGGGTCGTTACATAAATTCACAACTTGCGCAATACGCGCACCAATAAGCAACAGTCCGAACCTACTCAAATCATGAAAATGACTCAATTGAAAGAGCTGAACCTCAAGCTCCCCATGGTCGAAATAGACAACCACGCGCAATTTGATGTCTGGAACCAAAGCAAATCACCATACCCACGGTGAAGCAAATAACATACACCACACAAACTCGAAAGGACATAACCGATACGCCATCCGCCGAGCAATATCCAATACTCTTCCCGCTCGACTTCCACTATGAAACCTCAATAGAACCGCACCATAAGTGCCTATAACCAACAAATCATAACGCCTCGGGGCACAGAAAGGTAACTCAAAGATCGCCCCAGATTACTGATAAGCTCAATAACAATCGAAATCAACACATCCCTCAACATTACAACTCGGAGCCAACCAAGCCGACTCAAGTTAGAACACGCATCCATATTGGCCTGCCAACGAACTCCTTATCAAGGAAATCCTGAAGCTGCTCCTTCAACTTCTTTAACTCTGCTGGTGCCATACGATACGGTGCCCGACATAAAATCAATACTAAAATCAACAACCTTGCCTGGCGACATGCCCGGCCACAAGAAACACATCCGAAAAGTCCCTCACCACCGGAACGGAATCAATATGAGGAGCCTCTACACTGACATCCATCACGAGAGCCCAAATAAGGAAGGCAATCCTTCCCAGCCCTCCGCTGGGCCTTCGAAACATGAAACCACTCTACCAAGAACATAATCTATCGAACCTCGCCACTCAATCCGTGGCATTCCCGGCATAGCCAACATTGCTGCCTTAGCGCAATAGTCCAGAATAACACAACACGAAGACAACCAGTCCATACCCAATATTACATATAAGATCTAACATACCAAGCAGCAAAAGATCCACTCGGGTCTCCAAACCCCAATAGTCACTACACCGTGCCGATACACACGACCCGTAACCACAACATAGCCTGAATATGAGAACTCTCGGTCTCCAACTCCATATAGCACACGAATCACCATACCTGATCACAATTCTGTCGTCCGAATACATATCCAATCATTCCATGAGAGATACTCTAACATTCTTCTGTGCCTCCAAACAAATTCGGATATCAGCAGTCGATCTAACAAGAAAGTGCCACAATACTACCGAAGTACCCTCAACTTAATCACGTTGCCTTTTTCTGTAACATATACCCTCGTCAAGTTACCTCCAACTAGCAATACCGTTCCCTTAATCATCTGAAGATCATCCCCCTAATCATCTGAAGCTCACTTCTCTAATTATCTGAAACTGCCCGTGCTGCCTAAGGGTTTTATGACCTTCTGTTCAGAACTGAACCGTAACCTTACACACGCAAATCTCAATCCTTCACAACATATCACATATACCATACCGTCCTAGAATAACATGAGAACTTCAGCTCCCTCCCGAGCCACGACATCCACGTACTCAACTAGCCAAGAACTTTTCATTTGATCCCATCTAGGAGAAAATCACTATACATCACATGCTCCTCACGCCAGCAGAAAATATACCTCTCTAACCGTGGTAGAACCGTCAAGAACTCTCCTGATTCCTTTTGCACAAAACTAAATCATCGGGTCTGAATCCTTCTATCTCAACCAAACTACGCAGGCCACTATCACCCAAGAGCATTGCCGTGAAAAACTTGTGGAAACTCATTACCTCGTAAGCACCCAAAGAATTAGTCATATCCTTACCATACCGATTCGGCCTACTACCCAGCTACCCCATATATCCGAGTTTCCTTCCGAGTTACCTTCGACTTGATACTCCCTCTTGTTGTAGCACCACAATTCCTCAACCTAGACTCGCCACACGAGACCCAAGCATAATACCACACAGTCTAAGGCCCACAACCCGCTGAATTCTCTTTCAAATGCTCCCAAAAGCACTGCATTCAAAATACCTACCCTGAAAAGACTTCCTGTGAATCTGAAGACATTACTTTCCTAATACTGATGTATAGAATCCCATAATTGATATAGTAATGACTAAAGTCTTGATACCCTCCAGCGCAAACCTCAGTTTCTAGCCAAATTATTCACCTGAAAATCTCCAATTATTACATGTAAGACCCCGAATGCATTAGAACCATTCTCTATAGTCATCCTCTCTACCCAAACTGCAATTAGCCCGATCAAAAGAACCGAACAACCTATGCCTCATTAGCACTTCTGACACTGCAGCATATAACCTTACCTTGATGCAACCAAGCCACTTTCCTTTCCTATGCACCGAGAATTCTTTATCAACAACAACTCAAGACAGTCTGTGATTCTCAAACACCTATGAAGCACGATATAACCTTACCTTAGTCGAAAATTTCCTTTACTCGAGCCATCCTCGGGCTCAATCTCCGCAAACTATAAATGATTCACCAGCATGCCTCACACTGGAACCAACATAGCACATAACCGTGCAATCAGCTAATCCATAGCAACTCCCCCACTTGGCTCGAAGCCATAGATCAAAACACACACAATAACCCATAACGCGTATACTTAATTGCTGCCATAATACCACAGTGAGATTAACTCAATCCTTCATAAGCTCGTGGAACACAGACCATCTGGAACTTCATATCTTCTGCAACTCTCGCATTTACTCTCGTAACAATTAAACACATTCCCTTAAGCGACCCAGATTCAAATTACAACATATATCTTTCACTTGAAATTGAGATCTTCTAACAGACAACATAAGGATCGCACAAACTCAGAACATTCCGCAGGAGATAACCCACCTGCTTTGCCTAAAACTGGTATTTCAGTATACGTTCCACCGTCATAAACATTACGCAGTCACTTAGTCTTCCTGAGTCTGAACTCATACCGCAACATGAAATTTACTTCACTCCCGACTAGAAAACATGAAAGGATTCATCACACGTCCATAACTCGGGGCTATACCTCAAATCAAGATGGAAATCAAGCACCTAATAGTTCTTCTATCCTCCAGCAAACCCTTCTCGTCATTTCCAAATCATACGAATACATCTCGCGGAAAATAACATGCTCATCGCATGGCCATCCAGCCATCACTTCTGCTAATAGGGACAGTACCGAACATACAAGTTCAACAAGACACGTGCTCACACAACCAGCACCTCGGTGCTCAAGATATAGGCAAAAGTCCGGCCTCAATCCTCCAGACTGGCCCAACATCAACACACAGAGATCACATCTCGCCCCTCAATCAGGGAATCACAAGACATCGATGCACATCTGATACTGAGCGCTCGTTCGCGCATACGAATGCGTGAAAGGAGTTTAAAGAGTTATGTTTCCAGCTAAATCAAGGACGCACGATAAGAATTTCAAGAATATGGAGTTTTCCTAAAGGTTCTACAGCCTCTCGAGGATAAATACAAACGTCTCTGTACTGATCCGCGAGACTCTACTAAACCTGCTCATGAATCGTGAGACCTATGTAACCTAGGCTCTGATACCAACTTGTCACGACCCTAAACCCAGACCTGGTCATGATGGCGCCTCTCGTGAAGACAAGGCCAGCCGACACAATTCCAATTCGAAGTCAAACAGCTAAACAACAATAAAACTGGCTAAACTATGATTTAATAGTACTAAGTAGCAGATAATATCATAATAATGCGGAGGTACAACCCAAACACAGCCCAACCGGGGTGTCACTAGTCATGAGCATCTACTAATGTCTAAATACAACTTACAAAGTCTGAAATGTACTAAGTACAGACTAATGAAACAAAGAGGGAGGAAAGCAGTGCTGCGAATGTCGGCAGCTACCTTGCTAAACTCCGGTGACTCTGCCTCCAATCAACCAATACCCGCTAACGGGTTCAGAAAATACCTGAATTTGCACACAAGGTGCAGGGAGTAAAGTGAGTACTTCCAACTCAGTGAGTAATAATCATAAATAAAGACTGAGTGGTAAGAAATCACGAAAAGTGCATCAACATGCTGTATAGAAGCAGTTCAAAAACCAATAAGAAAGCAATGAAGCTGTAAAATCCCATAAAATATCTTAGCTAAGTTTAAACTTCTTTGAAAATGACTTTTTCAACAGTTACGCAAATGAATACAGAACAACTAGTGCAGGTAAGCACAGAAATCCGCCTCTCGGGAACAAATACAAATTAGACAGGTAAATGACAGGCAAATAAGAAAGATAAGCATATAAGGTTCGCCCCTCGGGCACAATGTCAATAAATCCGTCCCTTGGGCAATATCTCAGAACCGTACCAGCCCCTCGGGCAATCATATAGAACAATACCAGCCCCTCGGGCAATCACATATAACAATACCAACCCCTCGAGCTATAACTCACATCACAATGGGTACCCGCGCTCACTGGGGGTCTGCAGACTCCTAGAGGGGCCCCTTACGGCCCAAGCACAATAACAAGCCATCTCGTGGCATCATAAACAGGCTCTCGGCCTCATATCAATACCAAGCCACCTCGTGGCGTACAATCTCAGGCCCTCAGCCTCATAACCAAAATCAGTGTATCACCGCTGCGGGGTGCAGCCCGACCCAAAAGATATCCTCACAACACAGGCCCTCGGCCTTACTCAGTCAAAAATCACATAAGCCTCTCGGGTAATAGTAAAACAGTGTTTCTCAGCCAAAAACATCATTAAAATATCATTTGAGTATTAAAACTGAGTGAACATGGCTGAGTTTTGAAAACATTAGAAAATGACATGACTGAGTTCAAGTATAAAGTCAAAACAGTGAGGAAATATCAACAAAGATCCCCGAGTGGTTCAAATAGTTGGCACGAAGCCCAAATATGGCATTCAGCCCAAATAATCATGATAGCAGATAGATTACTGTTAAATACACGGTAAAATTATCAATCGAGACGGACCAAGTCACAATCCCCAATAGTGTACGACCCCATGCTCGTCAACTAGCGTGTGTCTCACCTCAACATAGCACTACGATGTGCAATCCAGGGTTTCAAACCCTCAGAACATCATTTACAATCATTTCTGACCTCGAACTGGCTAATTCTCTAGCTCGCGACGCCCTTTCCCCTCGAATCGGCCTCCACGTGCGTCGAATCTATCCAAAATCAGAACGAGGATATCAAAATATGCTAAGGGAACGAAGCCCAAGCAAAAATAACCAACAATTAGCACAAATTCCGAAATTACCAAAACCCGACCCCCGGGCCCACGTCTCGAAATTCAGAAATTCTTGCACCAATAGATTCCTTATCTTCCCACGAGTTCATACATACCAAAAACTCAGAAATCCGACCTCAAATGGTCCACCAAATCATCAATCATAGGTCTCCAATCCTAAACCCTAGTTTTTCCCCAAATTTCACCCTTAATTCCCATAAATTCTTGCTCTGGTCCATGAAATAATAGCATAGGAATGAGTTTACGTCCAAAATCCTTACCTCAATGAAGTTCCCTTGAAATCCCTCTTTCAAATCGTCCAAAAAGCTCCAAAGCCGAGATAAAAATGGTGAAATAGCTCAAAATTCGCGAAGGACACAATTTATGTTTTCTGCCCAGGCCTTTCCACATCTGTGGCCCCTCAACCGCATCAGCGGTACAGCATTTGCGGTTCAACGTCCGCTTCTGCGGAATCACTTAAGTTCCCAAAATTCGCATCTGCGATAAGCCATCGGCACCTACGACTCCGCAGGTGCGGTCCCACACCGCATCTGCGGTTCCTGGCAAGTTCTCAACAATCCACTTCTGCGGCTCCTCTTCCGCACGTGCGGCGCCGCACCTGCGCTCCCCAAACCGCAGGTGCGAAAACACCAGAAGCAGCAATCTCAACAGCTGTAATAACACCTCAACCTCTCCGTTAACCACCCGAAATCACCCCGAGGCCCCCGGGACCTCAACCAAAAGCACAAACATAACCTAGTACCTTATTCAAACTTGTTCCAATCATCAAAACACTTCAAACAACATCAAAATCAACCAAAACACCTCGGATTCAAGCCTAAGTTTCTAAAAACTTCCGAATTCCGCTTTTGATGAAAAACCCAACCAAACCACGTCCGAATAACCTGAAATTTTACACACACATCCCAAATGACACAACGAAGCTACTGCCACTCTCGGAATTCCATTCCGACCCTTATATCAAAATCTCGCCTACCAATCGAAAATCGCCAAAATCTCAATTTCGCCAATTCAAGCCTAAACCTTCCACGGACTTCCGAAATGCATTCCGATCACGCTCCTAAGTCCCAAATCACCTAATGGAGCTAACCAAATCATAAAAATTCCGATCCGAGATCATATACAAGCAAGTCAAATATTGGTCAAACCTTTCAAATTTCAAGCTTCAAATTGGGAACTGTTCTTCCAAATTCATTCTGATTACCCTGAAAACCAAAACCAACGATTTACATAAGTCATAATACACCCCACGGGGCAAGTCATGCCTAAGAACTGGCGAGCAAAGTGCAAAAGCTCAAAACGACCGGTCGTTACAATTCTCATCGCAAATGTGATGCTGAGCTTCGCAAATGCGAAGGTTCCCTTCCCAGCCTTCTGATCGCAAATGCAATGCTCGCATTTGCGAGCCAGACTTCGCAAATGCGAAGTCTGCAGACCTGCAACATACCAGAAAAATTCCTTAAGTCCAAATCACTCTGTAGCCTATCCAAAACTCACTCGAGCCCTCGGGGCTCCAAACCAAACATGCACACCAGTCTTAAAACATCATACGAACTTGATTATGTGATCAAATCACCAAAATAACACCTAGAACTATGAATTCAACACCAAACAACATGAAAGTTTCAAGATATTTTCAAACTTTCTATTTTCTCAACCAAAGGTCCGAATCACGTCAAATCACTTCCGTTTTTTACCAAATTTAACAGATAAGGTTTAAATATTATAACGGACCTGTATCGGGCTCCGAAACCAAAATACGGGCCGGATACCAATAAGATCAAATAATTTAAATCATTGCATTTTCAATCTTATCAAAAAAAATTTCAAAAATTTATTTCTCGGGCTAGGGACCTCAGAATTCGATTCTGGGCATACGTCCGGGTCCAATATTTTACTACGGACCCTCCGGGACCATCGGAACACGGTTCCGGGTCCGTTTACCCAAAACATTGACCAAAGTCAACAAAAATCATCTTTTTAAGCCAAAAATCATCTTTTCTTAAATTTTTCACATAAAAGCTTTCTGGATACGCGCCCGGATTGAGAACACAAATCGTGGAGAGATAAATGGAGGTTTTAAGGCCTCAGAACACGGAATCGAATTCTAAAACAAAAGATGACCCTTTGGGTCATCACATTCTCCACCTCTAAAACAACCGTTCGTCCTCGAACGGAAAAGATGGGGATATCTGCTCTGCATATCGGACTCGGACTCCCAGGTAGCTGCCTCAACAGGCTGACCTCTTCACTACACACGAACCGAAGGGTAACTCTTCGATCTCAACTAACGAACCTGCCGGTCTAGAATAGCTACCGGTTCCTCCTCGTAGGTCAAATCCTTGTCCAACTGAACAGTGCTGAAGTCTAACACGTGGGATGGATCACCGTGATACTTCCGAAGCATGGACACATGAAACACTAGATGCACTACTGATAAACCTGGCGGCAACGCAAGTCTGTAAGCCACCTCCCCCACTCGATCAAGGATCTCAAAAGGCCCAATGAACCTAGGGCTTAGCTTGCCCTTCTTCCCAAAAGTCATCACACCCTTCATGGGCGACACTCGAAGCAACACTCGATCTTCGACCATGAATGCCACATCATGAACCTTACGGTCGACATAACTCTTTTTCCTGGACTGAGCTGTATGAAGGCCTCGGAACACGGAATTGGATTCTAAAACAAAAGATGACCCTTTGGATCATCACAAAATCCATTACTAGACCTTAACTTATTAGAACATAAAAATGAGCTCAGACTTCTAGTAGTTAACACTTCGATATATGACCATGAGATATATATTTTGAAATCTAAATAAACATGTGAAATCAACTACAATTTCAGCCACAAAATTGCCAAGGAGACTATTTATCCTTAATCATGCAAATCCATAACATGTTTAAGGTCTAAAACATATCAAAACTTAACATTCAATCACCTTTGCAACAGAAGTAGTCAATTTACACAGCCTCGACAAATAATTTTAAAAAATAACTAACATTTCAGTGCAAATCCAACAAAAGTACAAATGCAGCGAGATGTGTACCTAAATTTGCAAATGAAGCTAAACATTTACTAAAATAAGACTAAGGAAGAAAAGCTGATGAACAAGCTCAAACAGACCAGCAACAGAGATCAAGAGGACAGTCTAAATCCCAAATGAACAACAGAAAAAAAACAGCAGCAATAAAACCAGCAATCTCTTCCAAACCAGACCAAAATTTGAACCCAAAAATGATGCCAAAATCCTAAGACTAGGAGCAGCTTTTGATCTTTTATGTTTATTTTTTTTTTGAATACTCTCAACAGCTGTTCAACTCAGATTTCAAAGAAAATCCTAAATTTCTAGCATCCCTCACTCTTTTTTCTAAGACCCCTTAATGAAGGAGAAAAGGATCCTTTTATAGAAGATGTTAGGGCAACAAAAACCTGATTTTCCAATTCACTTTTACCCTTCAAACTTTTGTTATTTGACTCCTAGGCCCTAAAATCTGAGCTGTATCTATTTTCTTTTGCAGAGATCAGCCCTCTTCTTTCTTCTTGAAACTTCTTTTGTTATAACAGAAAGATTCCCTTAGGTAAAAATCCCTTAATACCCTCTAAACTCTAGATAATTACAAATTCCTTTTACTCTTTTAATTACAGGCTTTTGTTTTTATTGGCTTTCTGCAGTGGGCTTCCAGCAGCAGGTTTTGAACCTACACTGGATTGAACTAACTCAGACTGGAATCTAAAGCCCATTAATAGCTCCCCTTTTTTTTAAAAATGAATCACTGAATTGGGGAATTAACGCAAGAAAACATAAACTAATAGGATTAAAGGTTTTTAATTCTAAAATCAGTATCTACTTTTAATTAAATAACTTGAACACATGCAATTAACTAGTTAATCTCAAATAATCTGAACTTAAATAAATTAATAACTAATCTAAAACAAAAGAGAAATGACACTTAAATGATAATCTGAAATAGGAAAAAGAAAAGAAAAGAGACCTATACTAATTTGGATTCTAGAGGAGATGTCGATTGAGGCGAATCGATGAATAAAGGTGGCGATGAGGCTGGCCGGTCACTGCCATTGAAACGTGATCCGATGGCTCTTGAAATGAATCAAAAATCAACATCAATCGATCATTCTTGTTAAGAACGATCGGCTGATGTAGGTTTTAGGTCAAACCATGCGAAAATCGCCGGCGGAACAGAAAAAAAGGCGAAAATTAGGGTTTCGGAATTTTTAGATTTGAAATTCAAAGGATTTGGGTGGTTATTGGGAAACTATTGGTAGGATGAGTTTAAGAGGGTTTGGGGAGTATAGGGTAAAAATTTGGGGTGGTTTGGAGGCGGTCCGCCGCTGTTGGGCGATTTTTGGTGGGCGGCGGACGGTGAGGATTTGAGAGATGGTGAGGGGTGTCTCTGAGGTTGAATTTGGGGGGTAGGGTGTAATTTCGGACACTTTTAAGGGAAGGTTAGGGTCAGTTGCGAGCCGTTGGATCAAAATGGTCAACGGCTGGGGATTAGATAAAATGAAACGGCGTCGTTTTGTTTAATAGGTGTGGACCAGATTTTAAATGGGTTTGGGGCTAGACTGGGTGAAATAGTGAGGGGAATTTGGGCTATTTGGCATGTTTGACCCAATTACACGTACAACAAAGGATGACCCTTTTAACTTATCCAGATTCCAAAATAAATCCAATTTTTTTTTTGTGCACAATTAGCCAATTTTTATTTTTCCCTGATATTAAACTAATAGACATGTGGATCAAAAACACTAACTAATTAACCAAAAACTAAAATGATTAAAGCATTTTTTGCACTTTCCTTTTCTTTGTTTTAGAAATTCTAATTTCATTAATTAAGAATCATAAACAAGCTAAATAAAATCATAAATTAGACTCTAATTTAATCTATTTTGTAGAATTGATCTTACTTATTTTCAATGATGTAAGGCTAATTAATTAAAACTAAAAGCTAAAATATATACATGACTATTGTGTTTTTTTGTAATTTTTGTTTAATAATGCCTATTAGTAAACAACTTAAATCCTAAAAATGCAAATAGAAACCTAAAATGCAATGCATGAATTTTTTTGACATTTTTTTGGTATTTCTTGTAATTTTTAAAATATTAAAACATGCAACTACATGCAAACAACAATTAGCAAGAAATTTTTAGAAATTCTATAAAAAATTAAAATAATTAGAAAAATCCTAGTTTTGTGAATTATGTAGGAATATTTTAGTCATGCAAAAACACGTGCTCACATCATTTTCACTTGAAAATTTTTTTACTTTTTTTTTTTTGAATTTTTACAATTCTTATGTTCAAACGCCCACTTAATTCTTCTCTTTTCAAATATTAACATTTCAAATTTTTAGGTATATAATAGGAATAAAATTAAGAAAATGCAATAGTGGTCATGATTTCACAAAAGTTTATAAGACAAATACCACCAAGGATTATGATAAAAGAGATGAGATCCCTCTTTCCTTAATAGAAAATTTCGAGTTCTAATCCTAAAATAGAGAAGCTTTTGTAAAAATTGTACGGGCGCCCTATTTGGTCACCCCCATTTAACCTATACCCATTTTTTTAAAAAGTTTTAACTTGTACCCATTTTTTAAATAACTCCAGCCCCCTTTCTCCTCCTCCTTCTCCTCCTTTGTTTTCTTCTTCTTCTTTCTTCTGCTGCTGTTGGTGCTGCTATGAAACTTCAGTTCATGGAATGATTGCCATAAGTATATTTATCAGATTAGTCAAAAATAAATTATAAATAGTTACGTAAGTTAGTAGATAATAATTTGTGAATATTTTCACGTACGGAAAGTTTAAGGTCACACTTAGTGATTCTTTTCATGATAATTTTGTTCTTTTCACGTTTATTGTTTCCAAAATTTATGATTTAGATACTGTTGGCAATCTGATTATTTTATAGTAGTAATACACTATGAAAGAATAAGGTGATTATTTATCTAGTATGTTAGAAAGTTTTTTCAAAAACTTCAGCTTATATAGTGCTGAAGGTTTTACAAATAAACTAAATAACTTCAGCATCTTCTGCTGAAATTTTTGAAAAAGCTTTATGACAAAACTAATGAATCCAGGACAAAAAAACTTCAACTTATTTAGTGCTGAAGTTTTTACAAATGAACTAAATAACTTCAGCATCTTCAGCTGAAGTTTTTGAAAAAGCTTTATGACAAAACTAATGAATCCAGGACAAAAAGACTTCAGCTTATTTAATGCTGATGTTTTTACAAATGAACTAAATAACTTCAGCATCTTCTGCTGAAGTTTTTAAAAAAGCTTAATGACAAAACTAATGAATCCAGGACAAAAAAACTTCAGCCTATTTAGTGCTGAAGTTTTACAAATGGAGTAAATAACTTCAGCATCACAAAACTTCAGCTACTATAATGCTTAAGTTCAGCAATTACAAATAAAAACTTCAGCAAATAGAGAACAAAACTTCAGCACTAGAATGCTTATGTTCAGCAATTACAAACAAAAACTTCAGCACACCTGATTCAGCAATTTTTGCTACTTCAGGCCCGTCTACTAGAATGTTGATGTTTGCGTGATTGCCTTTGCTACTTCAGGCCTGTATGCTGAAGTTACGCGAAAAAGTGGGTACGCTTGCAATTTTTTTGCAAAGCGGATACAAGTTAAAACGTGACCCAAAAAGCAGGTATAGATGCAAATGCGGGGCCCTAAGCGACGCAGATTTATTAACCGGGATAGTAACTTTTGAAGAAAAATAATCTAAATAGTAGTCAACCCACTTGAACTATA
>NW_017675826.1:42771-58836 GCF_001879085.1 Nicotiana attenuata
ATATATATATATATATATATATATATATATATATATATATATATATATATATATATATATATATATATATGGATAGGGCTGCACGCCGCAGCGGTAAAATTATGATTTCGGTTGTCGTGAGGAGTAAATGAGTTGAGTACTGGCTTAAAGGATTTTTACCTGACTTCTTCATTCAGTTGCTGTTTAAATGTTCTTACTGCTTTGATATAGAACTGCTTAGTGCTTTTTACGAGATTTCTTTCCGTCAGTCATTATTTATTGCTATTACTCACTGAGTCGGAGTACTAATTTTAATCCTTGCACCATGTGTGCAGATACAGGTATTCCGGAGGCGTAGATTGAGCTATTGCTGCTATTCAGATCTCACCGGAGTCATCGAGGTAGCTGCATGGCGTCCGCAGTCCCGATTTCTCCCTCTATCCTCTTTACTTTTAGCATTTTAGACTATCTTTTGTTTAGGCTGTTCCTCAGACTTGTATTAGAGGCTCTTGACTCGTGACACCAGATCGGTGGGATTTGTAGTGATATTTCTTGATTTTTGCACATTCTATCTTCTGTTACAGATTTATAATCATGTTAATTTGGTATTTAAACCCTGTTAATTGGTAATGAACTCTATATGAGGGATTGAGAGTGTTGAATTGGTCGGGCTTGCCTAGCATTGTGTTGGGCGTCAACACGACCGGGTTGGGGTCGTGACGCGACCCTTAGTGGATTTTGAGTCGTGACAACTTATCTAGTATGTTAGAATGCTTTTTCAAAAACTTCAGCTTATATAGTGCTGAAGTTTTTACAAATGAACTAAATAACTACAGCATCTTCTGCTGAAGTTTTTGAACAAGCTTTATGCCAAAACTAATGAATCCAGGACAAAAAAACTTCAGCTTATTTAGTGCTGAAGTTTTTACAAATGAACTAAATAACTTCAGCATCTTCTGCTGAAGTTTTTAGAACAAGTTTATGCAAAACTAATGAATCTAGACAAAAACAATCAGCTTATTAATGCTGAAGTTTTTACAAATGAAATAAATAACTTCAGCATCTTCTGCTGAAGTTTTTAGAAAAGCTTTATGACAAAACTAATGAATCCAAGACAAAAAAAAATTCAGCTTATTTAGTGCTGAAGTTTTTACAAAGATTTTTTCTTTCCTATACCATATATGAAACCTTATTACCAAAAATATCCATAGTTTCTAATTTACCCGCCCTGTCCACATTTTCTCTACAGTTATTATACCAATCATTAAATACTAATTAATAGTAGCTGAATCTTCCTAATTTGTCGAGCTAAAATTGAGGAACAAAATATTCTAAAAAGATTTGGCGTAAATCAGATCAAGTCATATTCTTCCAGATATTCCTATTTAGGCGCGCTACAATTATGGAAGTAAGTATTCTTCCAGATATTTTCCACCATTGATAGCCATTAAAAAGCTTGAAAGCTTTGAATTCAAATTTGGGTTTTCGAAAATCATTATTTGTTTGGATTGGGTGTTGTTGAAAATAATCGGGAATATGGTTTGGAGTTTATATCTCAATTTTGAGGGGTTTTGGTGAAGATTACACTTGGTTTTGACTGAAATTCAGATTAAAACTCGAAGAAGAAGAAGAAGAAGAAGAAGAAGACATATTGCATAAATTGTAGATAAATTGTAGATAAATTGTAGATTATTTGTATTCTGATTGTAGATGCTTTATTTTCTGTTTTCACAAATAAAAAATGGCTAAAACTTCTACAAATCTTCTGAAAAACGTAATTATGTCAAAAATCACAATTATGCTACAATTGGATGGGAATTGGGATATAAAAATTCATGTACCTAGTTTGTAGATATTTTTTAGATAAATTGTAGATTATTTGTATTCTAATTGTAGGTGCTTTGTTTTCTTTTTTCACAAATCAAAAACGACAAAAACTTCTACAAATCTTCTGGAAAAAAACGCAATTATGTCGAAAATGCCAATTATGATACAATTGAAATAAGAATTGGGATATTAAAATTCAATGTATCCAGTTTATAGATAAATTGTAGAATATTTGTATTCTAATTGTAGATGCATTGTTTTCTGTTTTCACGAGGCCAAAACGGCTAAAACTTCTACAAAATCTTCTGCAAAAAACAGTCTACAATTTATCTAAAATTTATCTACAATTTTTGCAATATGTCTTCTTCTTCTTCTTCTTCTTCTTCTTCTTCTTCTTCTTCGAGTTTCAATCTGAATTTCAGTCAAAACCAAGTCTAATTTTCACCAAAACCACTCAAAATTGAGATATAAACTCCAAAACATATTCCCAATTATTTTCAACAACACCCAATCAAAACAAATAATGATTTTTGAAAACCCAAATTTGAATTCAAAGCTTTAAAGCTTTTTAATGGCTGTCAATGGTGGAATTGCTGCTCTTGTCTCTTTGAAGGTTTGTTCTTCTTCATTGAGAAAATTTGAAGCTGAAGGTAAATCTGTGTATGAACTTTGAAGATTTGACTTCAATTTTGATGAACTTTGTTGTTCTTCATTGATGAACTTCAACTGGAGTAATGGGGAACCAACTTTGTTGAAGGGTTTCTTCAATTTTCTGTGAATTTAGAGGGAGAATTTGGTTTCAGAAGATGGAAAATTGTAAAAAGAACGTGGGTATGGGTAAAACGTGGGTGTGACTGAGGGGTTAGGAGAGAGAAATGTGCAGATTCCTTTAATTAAGGAGTAAAAAATGTACAATTTATTATACCCTTAATTAATTATGGTATAGAATTGGTAATTTGGTATACTAAGTGTAATTAAGTCAAACCTTAAACATTGAGGGTAATAAGGTTTCCTATGTGGCATAGGAATGTAAAAATCTCTTTTACAAATGAACTAAATAACTTCAGCATCTTTAGCAATTACAAACAAAAAATTCAGCACACTTCAGGCCCGTCTACTAGAATGCTGAAGTTTGCGTGATTGCCTTTGCTACTTCAGGCCCGTATGCTGAAGTTACGCAAAAAAATGGGTACCCTTGCAATTTTTTTGCAAAGCGGGTAAATGTTAAAACGTGACCCAAAAAGCGGGTATAGATGCAAATGCCCCTTTGGTCGCCTCCATTTAACCTATACCTATTTTTTTTAAAAGTTTGAACTTGTACTCACTTTTTAAACAACTTCAGCCCCCTTTCTCCTCATCCTTCTCCTCCTTCGTTTTCTTCTTCTTCTTCTTTTTTCTGCTGTTGTTGGTGCTGCTATGAAACTTCAATTCATGGGATGATTGCCATAAGTATGTTTATCAGATTATTTAAAAATAAATTATAAATAATTACGTAAGTTAGTAGACAATAATTTATGAATATTCCCACGTACGGGAAGTTTAAGGTCACACTTAGTGATTCTTTTCATGATAATTCTATTCTTTTCACGTTTATTGTTTCCAAAATTGATGATTTAGATACTATTGGCAATCTGATTATTTTATAGTAGTAATACACTATGAAAGAATAAGGTGATTATTTATCTAGTATGTTAGAAAGCTTTTTCAAAAACTTCAGCTTATATAGTGCTGAAATTTTTACAAATGAACTAAATAACTTCAGCATCTTCTGCTGAAGTTTTTGGAAAAGCTTAATGACAAGACTAATGAATCAAGGACAAAAAAACTTCAGCTAATTGAGTGCTAAAGTTTTTACTAATGAACTAAATAACTTCAGCATCTTCTGCTGAAATTTTTGAAAAAGCTTTATGACAAAAGTAATGAATCCAGGACAAAAAAAAACTTCAGCTTATTTAGTGCTGAAGTTTTTACAAATGAACTAAATAACTTCAGCATCTTCTGCTGAAGTTNGGGGGGGGATATTGAAAATTAACACACACCTCGTTAGTGCTAGCTTATAGCGTAAAGATTATTTTGCGCGATGATAAAAAATGAAATGACTGTTATGAAGTGATTAATATTCAAAAGTTTGTTATACATGAATTATTTACTTTAAAACGATATCTTCATATTTAAACCGTGTAATCTCCTCATTGCTAATACACGAATTGTTATTTTACATTTTATCTCTTCCTAGATTCTGCATCATGAGATTCTCTTCGGAAGTATTGGGGCTCAACAGCTTTTCTATTTGGGATCACACATGAATTGAGTGTGTGATCCGGATAATTAAGAGATTTTTTTTCGTATAAACAAAAATTAGGATAATATTTACCTAATTTAGCTATGTTTTCCTATTTACAAAAAAAAAAAAAGGTCTTTGATGATATATATACGATCAAAAACTACAATTTATAAACAATTTGAATACAATTTTTTGAGGTACTATATATGATCAAAAGCTACAATCTACATATATATAATATAGAACATGTATATAATTTTTATTGTAAAGAATTTGGCGAAAAAGTTACAATTTACATAACAACTTATATATAACTTGTATACAATTGTGTTAGTCGTTTATATTTTGTATGTCGTTTATACACCCAAAATACAAAATATGTATGTCTTCTTATTCGAGCTTCAATATGAAATTCCAATCACCAAGTTCGCTTAACATTGAGATATAAACTCCAAAGGACATTTAATTCCCAATCATTTGCAACAACACCTAGTCCATAAAAATAATAATTTCGCAAAATTTAATTTTTAAATTTAAAGCTTCAATTTTTTTTAGGGATTTTTCATTCATATACACTATTGGAAACTTTATTACCCTAAATGTTCATGTTTAGTAAATTACCCTACCTACACAAGTTTTATTTACAAAATATATACATTCCACCTTAAAAGGCTCCCAATCCATTATTAGTGCCTTCAATTAAGGGAGGATTGTCAACCTAAAAACTCCAGTATATTATGCTGGACCGATCTCTGTTGCAGCAAAATAGTGGCTATATTTCATTGACTTGATAAACGCTGGCTATTTTTGAATGATCAGTCCGAAAACTGGCTAGACCGTGCTATTTTTACCGATTTATGGCAGATTCGTTCAGACAATAAGCAGAACTTTTTATCCATAAATTATTAATTAATGAGTAAATAAGTCAAACAAAGACTAAGATTATTCTTATGATAAAGAGAATATGCGATGAAGTTGAATTTTAGCCAATTCAATAGAGAGAGAATGAAGCCTACAATGAGTAAGATTGGAGTCAATATTTTTATGATAATGTAATTCTATAAGGGGCTGGCAAATAAGTTTATAATGTAACATAGATAGGTAAAAGTTCCTCTGGATAATTTGGATTAGGCCATATGACTTTTTAGCTTAGGCCTTTTGGGTGAGGGTCCAGATTATCGTCGGTCTAATTAGTCCAGTATTTTGAAGAATTAATCTAAATAGCCATCCATTTAATTTTTTAAACTAAAAATAGGCGACGGATGTATAATATGCATATAATTTATGTATAATATATGTAAAATTTATGTATAATAGCAAGAAAAAATTAAATATTGAATCTGGCCGACTATTTGTGTAACAATCCCTATTTCATTCACTCAAACATAATACTTCAAAATGGGCTATCTAAACTTTTGAGAATGGAGAAGGGTTGTGACTTGTGAGCATGACAATCGCATAGCTAATTGATGTTCGTGAATGTTTGACTCAAAAGATGTTAAGCTTTTTTTAAGCAAATCAATCAAAGAGATGAAGGGGTAAATCATAGTCAATCATAATTCGTATCAGATCTAAAGATAAAAGAATGGCATTTAAATACAAAAATGGAGGAAGCATCGAAAATGTTTTATTTATGATGAAGCTTTGCCCTGCCCCTCCTTGGAGGGGAAAGGAATTACAATCATTGTGTTTCTCTCACTTCCCCTCTAGATGGAGCTTCCTTTTGCTTCTCGTGGAGTTCTGTTATCTCCCATCTGACTTATTGGAGTTTTTGGAGAAGAAGTCGGTGAGAAGTCCCTCCCTTCTAGGTTCCCTTCACTTCATATTTATAGTCGAAAGAAACTTGCTTTTTCCTTAGCCATAACTTCTTGTCAGAATTGTGGAAGCCTACTGGTCGGGGTGAGGGGCGTACCCTCGTCACTTGTGGAGAATGTCGCGGTGATGGAGTCAAAATGATTCCGTTGACTTCTTTCATATGGTAACTGAAACATGGTCATGGCCGCCTCGGCCGGGGTGGTCAGATTTCTGAGGCCGTCCTTCCCCATACAGTGGGGGTTCGCACTTGGTCGACCTTTCATGAGGGGTTTGGACGTAGGCCCCTTGCAGGTGAGAATGTCCCTATTTCCTACCTGTCCTTTTCCGTCCTCGTTTTATCTCTCGAACGTCGTTTGTTGTTGCCAGGGAGAGTTCGGAGAAGGGCTTCTCAGCTAGCCTTTCGTCGGTCGGCCGTGTCTGCTCGTCTTGTTGCAGTACCTGCTACTCGTCCTTCATCGAGGGCGGCTTCGGTCGAATCTGCGGTTCTGGCCACTCCGGCGAGGACGGCCCCTCAAGAAGCTCCATTCGATGTTATCCGTCCGGCAAATGGATCACCATCGACCGGGGAAGAGGAAGGGACGTCGAAGATACGGAGGGTGGCATTCGAGTGGGCACCTCCAACTGTGATCACTTTGGACGAGTCCCCCCCCCCCCCCCCCCATGGGCCTAGGAGATGGTGCTGTTGCGGAGTCTCCCTTAGAGATGGAACGAGTGGTTGAGGCTGGCGCAGACAGCCAGTGCCCGGAAGATTCGGCTGTTATAGTGAACCAACCCGGAGTTTCCACTGCCGGTGATGATCAACGTCCTTCCGGAGCAGAGAGCCAGACCCCTAGTGCCGCCGTCGTGACTTCGAGTGTGCCTTCTCCATCTGCGGTGAATCATACTTCCCTTTCAGCGGCAGAGAAGGGGAAGAGTATGATGGTCGACGAATATGAATCCGAGTCTAATTTGGATCCTGATGATATCAGGATGTTCGAAGAGGGCCTTACTCATTCGGTGGTTCACGCGGGCGGACCGTCTTGTATTCTTGATATTCCTTCTAACGTGAATCTCCTGACACAGGGGGATAACTTGGTGTCGCAGCTTAGCTTGCTGTGTTCGGAAGCTGAAAATGAGTCCCTGCGGAACGTTGCTGATGCCAAGTTGAGGAACGAAGTGGCCATAATGGGTTTGAGGGTATGTCGCATTCGGCTCTTATTTCGACTTTCCCCTTTGTGTTAGTGAGTATCGATTTAACTGCTTTTTCCTCCTTTTTATTTTTAGACGTATCTGGTGGAGGTGGAAAGCATCCGTAGGGCCAATATTCGGTTGAGAATTTTCTTGCAGTTGCTGGAAAAGTATCGTCGTTATCGCCACAGGTGTCGTGAGTTGCACGAGTGGTTGAGGACGGATCCCCGCAACCGAGCTCTGGCGAGGAGTTGGAGAAAAAGGGTCAGGAGTTGCTGCAGACGCTCCGCAGCAAGAGCGAGCTCGAAGAGCAACTTCGCCTCAAGGACGAAGAGCTCGAAGTGGGTAAAGGGGTCGCTGCAGAATGGGAATACCTGCAGGGCAAGTTAGGAGNTACCTCCATGAAATCCCCTTGAAATCCCTCTTCAATTTGCTCCCTCAAGCTCAATCCCGTTTGAGAATATGATGAAATAACCAAAAATTCGCGAAGGAACCCATATATACTTTCTTGCCCAGGGTTTTCGCACCTGCGGAGCCGTTTCTGCGGCCAGACGACCGCTTCTGCGGTTTCTACTTAAATCCTCAAAACCTCACCTGCGCATAAACTACCGCACCTGCGATCTCGCAGGTGCGACCCAACTTCCGCACATGCGCCTTCAACTCTTCACACCCAATTCCGCATCTGCGGCTAGTTGTCCGCTTTTGCGGTCCCGCACCTGCGGTCCCCAAGCCGCAGGTGCGGTTATGACAGGAGCTTCAGCACTTCAGCTGCAAATTCCCAACTCCAAAACTCCCGTCAACCATCCGAAATTATCTTGAGTCCCCTGGGACCTCAACCAAAAGTACAAACTAGCCATACACCACCATCCAAACTTATACCAATCTTGGAAACACCTAAAACAACAAATCAACCATGGATTCAAGCCTAAGAACTCCAAAAGCTTCTGAATTCCGCTTTCGATCAAAAAGTCTATCAAACATCGTTCGAATGACCTGAAATTTTGCACACACGTCAAAAATGAGACAACGAACCAATTGCAACTTCCGAAATTCCATTCCGATCCCAATATCAAAATATCCGCTATCAACCGAAAAATGGCCAAAATCCATTTTTGCCAATTCAAGCCTAAATCTACTCCGGACCTCTAAAGCATATTCCGATCTAGCTCCTAAGTCCCAAATCACCTCCCGAAACTATCTGAATCATATAAACCAAATTCCGAGATCGTTTGCTCACAAGTCAACTTCCGGTTGACTTTTCCAACTAAAAGACCAACTTAAGAGACTAAGTGTCTCAAACCTCACCAAAACTATTCCAAACTCCAACCAACCAACTCGATACCATACAATGCGATTGAACAAGTCATAAAGAAGCAGAAATAGGGAAAACGAAGTGGTAATTCATGAAATGATCGGCTGGGTCGTTACATCCTCCCTCTCTTAAACAAACGTTCGTCCTCGAACGAGTCAGGAAACATACCTGAAGCCTCAAATAGGTGAGGATATATGCTCTGTATCTCCCTCTCGGTCTCCCAGGTAGCCTCCTCCACGGGCTGACCTCTCCACTGCACTTTTACTGAAGCTATATCCTTTGACCTCAACTTTCGAGTCTGACGCTCCAAAATAGCTGTTGGCTCCACATCATAGGTCAAGTCACCCTCTAACTGCACCGTGCTAAAGTCCAGAACATGAGACGGATCTCCAATATACTTCCGGAGCATAGAAACATGAAATACCGGATGCACACTCGACAAATCGAGTGGCAAAGCAAGCTCATAAGCCACCTCCCCAATCCTTCGAAGCACCTCAAAAGGCCCAATGAACCGAGGACTCAACTTCCCCTTCTTTCCAAATCTCATAACACCCTTTGTGGGTGAAACCTTCAGTAGCACCCTTCCTGTCAGCATAACTCTTTTGTCTTAACTGCGATGTACGAAGCCTCTCCTGAATCACCTTCACTTTGTCCAAAGCATCCTGCACCAAGTCTGTACCCAAAAGTTTAGCCTTGCCGGGCTCAAACCAACCAACTAGAGATCTACACCGCCTCCCATATAAAGCCTCCTATGGAGCCATCTGAATACTCGACTGATAACTATTATTATATACAAACTCCGTGAGCAGTAGAAACTGATCCCATGAACCACCAAAGTCAATCACACAAGTGCGCGACATGGCCTCCAATATCTGAATAGTGCGCTCGGACTGCCCGTCCGTCTGAGGGTGAAGCTGTGCTCAACTCAACCTGAGTACCCAACTCTCGTTGCACGGCCCTCCAAAATTGTGAAGTAAACTGAGTACCTCTAACTGAAATGATGGAAACTGGAACCCCATGCAGGCGAACAACCTCTCGGATATAAATCTCTGCTAGGTAGTACAAATTGGAATGAAGTGCGCGGACTTGGTCAGCCAATCCACAATCACCCAAATAGCATCGAACTTCTTCAAAGTCCTTGGGAGCCCAACTACAAAGTCCATGGTGATCCGCTCCCACTTCCACTCTGGAATAACCATCTGCTGAAGCAAGCCACCCGGTCTCTGATGCTCATATTTCACCTGCTGACAATTGAGACACCAAGCTACAAATCCTACAATATCCTTCTTCATCCTCCTCCACCAATAATGGTGTCTCAGATCCTGATACATCTTCGCAGCACCCGAATGAATGGAATATCGCGAGCTATGGGCCTCCTCTAAGATCAACTCCCAAAGCCCGTCTACATTGGGCACACATATCCGGCCCTGCATCCTCAATACCCCATCATCATCAATAGTCACATCTCTGGCATCGTCATGCTGAACTCTGTCCTTAAGGACAAGCAAATGAGGATCATTATACTGGCTCTCTCTAATGCGATCAAAT
The DNA here is from genome assembly GCF_001879085.1 of Nicotiana attenuata. Lineage (NCBI taxonomy): Eukaryota > Viridiplantae > Streptophyta > Magnoliopsida > Solanales > Solanaceae > Nicotiana > Nicotiana attenuata. Next base: position 52,704 of record NW_017675826.1, read on the forward strand.
AAAGAAGACCGAGAAATCACACAAGCCAAAACCCGACTGGGCTCCGAAATATCCAACCTCACGAACCGATTGGCCAAGGCCTAAACATCTACTGCAAGGGGTCTCTCTCCAACAGGAATATATGCCAAACTGCCCATACTCACCGCCTTCCTACTTAAAGCATTGGCCACTACATTAGCCTTCCCCGGATGGTATAAGAGAGTAATATCATAATCCTTTAGCAGCTCTAACCATCTCCACTATCTCAAATTGAGATCCTTCTTTGAACAAGTGCTGGAGGCTATGATGATCAGTAAACACCTCACAAGACACACCATACAAATAATGCCTCCAAATCTTCAACGCGTGGACAATGGAAGCCAACTCTAGATCATGAACGGGGTAGTTCTTCTCATGGGGCTTCAACTGATGAGAAGCATAAGCAATAACTATACCCTCCTACATCAACACACACCTAATGCCCACTTATGAAGCATCAAAATACACTGTATATGAACCTGAAGCTGATGGCAAAACCAATACTGGAGCTGTGGTCAAGGCAGTCTTGAGCTTCTGAAAGCTCGCCTCACACTCATCTGACCACCTGAATAAAGCACCCTTCTGAGTCAATTTAGTCAAGGGTGATGCAATAGATGAAAAGCCCTGAACGAACTGACGGTAATAACCCGCCAAACCAAGAAGAATGCGAATCTCTGTGGTTGAGGATGGTCTGGGCCAACTCTAAACTGCCTCTATCTTCTTCTGATCAACCTGAATACCCTCTGTCGACGCCCCCTTTTTCTCTAAAGCGACATCGGGTTTACGACATTTGGAAAGACAACTCTATTCCCGTTTGGGAATTGGGTTTTTGAATTTGAAGAGTCTCCACCTAATGATTAAGTGCATTAGGACACTAAGGGATTTGAATTTGAAAACCAGAGTTCGGGTAAGGGCTAGAAATTATCTCGAGGGGAAGGTGTTAGGTACCCCTCAAGATCCACTAGTGTGGTTCTCGGCCATGCTACAATTGTGACTTTAAATGCAAACAACAAGTAGACAAGCAAGAATTACAAACACAAAGAGGGATTTTCACATAATGGTTGCAAGGGATTAAGGAAATTAAAGAAACTGAATTTTGATAGAGGAAGCAGTTTTTAAAAGCTTGAATAAAAGAGTAAAAGAGAAATTTTTTACATAGTTGTTGCAAGTTAAAAGCAGTTTAAAAGCTGAAGTTTGGCAAAAATAAAATGGACAAATAAGGGAAGGGATCCTAGGTTTATACATAATATGGATCACCCCACACAACACCCAGTAACCGTTTATACACGTGGTATTATCGCGTGGTCATCATATCCATATCTACCCTTTCCCACCCCGTTAAGGTATTAAGCGCGAAATGGTATCGTTACCTACAACATGCTATTACCCGTCCCAATCCTATCAGTCCCGGAGGCATTTGGGACTTCTAATCCTATCAAGGGAAGGAATTTTTGGGCTTTTTCAAGAGTATAGAAAGGTAAAAATTATAATGCGTCAAACAAAACATATAGGACAACTATGGGGTACACATAACAATTAAAGGCTCACATAAGCCTCCTCAGAATCACAAAAATGTAGTTTAGTATGCCTTACATATACTGATTAGGTCTGAATTAAACTTAAACGTTAAGCGGACTGGTTCAACCCATATTTTTAGATAAGAAATCCGCATTAGGTCCGCCTGGCTGCAATTATTGAAGACTGATGTAGTTACAACTTTTACCCTAAGGCTTGCCTAGGTGAAACTTATAGACATAATATCTACTGGTTTCAGAAAAGAAGTAAACAAGTTACAGAAGAGTTGCCAGTTTTAACAGAATAATACAAGTTCCGCAATTGATAACGCGTTATTACTGACAGATTACCTTAAAACGAGTGAGGTAATTCAGAATTGATTGACAGTTCCTATAGGCATGTTTTCTAGCGTTGTTAATGTTAAACACTTTTATAGACATGGAAGAAAATGCAGAAAACCACAACATGATATCTAGGTGTTGCATTTTATTACGAACGTGACATCTGATTGCATTTGGTTATTAAGACCTATGAACATGTTTGCCTAATGAGGAATGGATATGCAACAATCAGAAAGGACCTATAGGCATATTTTCTACATGCAGAAATCCTATAGGCAGGGTATCTATATGAGAACATGCTGAGATTAGAAATCCTATAGACATGGTATATATATGAGAACATGCTGAAAATAGAAATCCTATAGACAGGTTTTCTACATGAGAACATGCTGAAAAATAGAAATCCTATAGACAGGTTTTCTACGTGAGAACATGCTGAAAAATAGAAATCCTATAGACAGGTTTTCTACATGAGAACATGCTGAAAAATAGAAATCCTATAGACAGGTTTTCTACGTGAGAACATGCTGAAAAATAGAAATCCTATAGACAGGTTTTCTACCCCTTTTGCATACATGGTTACCATCCCCTTTCTTCACTAAACCCCATAAGTTAATACAAATTATTACAGACCAAATGAATCAGGCAAAAAAATAAAATTACATCAGAAATTTAAGCTGCATCCAAGGAACCTAATTCAGACTCGATATCTAACAATATGAGATGAACCAACTTCCGGGGTCGATTTTCGAAGCCTTTCTCTTATTTGGGATGTATCAAAGTTCCAAGGAACTTCAAGAGTTCCAGGCAGTGCTTACACCCCAAATGTTATTGCAGAATAGATTAAGGTGCAGTGTGGATGTGCCAGCCCTCAAGTATCCAAGTTCGGAGGGAACTCAAGGTTCCCAAAGCAAGGCTCACAAGAGGGGGGCAGGACTTAAGGACTAGGAGTAAGTGTGAGTGCAATGAGAGGGAATAAGGGGGAGCCAGGGCAGGTTGGTTGTCATGCCTAGCAACTGAACTGCTGGCACACCCCTGACCAGCTTGTCAGCTCAAAAAATTAGAGAGTTAGGATCTTTTGAAGGTCAGGTTCAGCCATGGACAGCAATTCATATGCTGCCAAGCTATACCTAAACTCTATACACATAAGGGAATAGGGAAATAGGAGATTGAAAGAGGCTAGGATCCAAAGGACCCAGTCTTAATCCATGACAACAACTTTGCATGTTGCCATGTCTTAAAATACAGCCCAAACACATAAAGGGAATGGGATAGGGATTCATTGCAACAACAGATAGCAAGACATAAGTATTTATTTTTCTTAAAGCTGAACTCTATAAAGCAGCAAAAAGGAAGCTTGTAAGTAAACACATTGTATTTGATGCTTGAATCAAAAGTAGGACATACCAGTTCAGAAGAACAAGTAGGGAGAAGCAGTAGATTTGGGGAAGCCAAATTACAATCAGGAAGCAAGAGTATGAGTTTTAGAAGAGAGTTGATGATTTTTTTAAAAATCGTCCGTGTGTTAATGAAAGAGCAGGGTATTTATAATTGAAAACAGGTGTAGCAAATAAGGCAAGGATCATAGTTTAGTAATAATTAAGGAACTATGTACCAATTAAAATCAATCAGCCGATAGACTCCCTTTAATTAAGGTAAAAGTCTAGTGGTACTTGGTTTGTAAAACAAGGAAAAGGAATCAGTAAAATAACCAGTAAAAAATCCCATTGAAAGCTTTGCTCGAGTCAGAAAAGAGGTAAAGGAGAGTTTTATTTTAGGAAAAATCAGTAACAATAAAATAAGCAACATTAAAGGGATTGAATCAATTAACAGTTGGCAAAATATTTGAAAGAGAAGTTCTCGTATAAAACACATAGGCATGTCAAGCAAGAGGGTTTCAAAATCACAAACGAAGAAAAAGGTTCAAATTCAATTCATAAACTCGAAGTGAGACTGAGAGTTCAAGGTTTCAAAGTAGAACACTTGTCCAAACATAAAACCAAATTAGCCAAAGAAAACCCTCAAATTAGGGTTATTAAACTTGAATTTGACACAGAGATGAAGAGGCAAACCATTGAGATAGGCTCAGAGACTTTTTCAGAGTCTCATGAGAAGCATACAAGCACAATAGCAAAGAACATAGGAACCAGTACAGCAAACAAGTTTCAAGAAAGCTTGAAAATTAAATGAGTTCAGGTAATGTAAACTTAAAGAAACATTCGATCAAACACATCTAAAAAGAATCCAAGCAAAGTCCGGTAAAGGAAACCAAAGGACTAAAACTCAGTAGGAAAACACAGTAGAGAAGCACATGAAATAGGCATGTGAGAGCATACCAGAAAAACTTCATAATACAGCAAATATAAGAACACACAAAAAGGAATGCGAATCGGAAAAGAGCAACTAAGGACATAGCAGGGGTTGATTCTCACCAAGAAAAGGAGAAGAAGAAGAAGTGTCAGAAACATTTTAAGAACTTTCCAGAACCCTAATCGAAAAGAAGTGCTTTTTGAAAGAAAATCGGAGAAAACGTTTAAGCAACTTAAGCAACAGTGCAAAAAGGTAACAGATCTAAAATAATCGGAGAGAACCTCAATATTTAGGGTTCCAGATGAACCCTGGAAATGAGAAAGGCTTCGAAAATACTCGATCTAAGCCGGATAATGTCATAAACAGGCTCAAAAGACCAAGAGCCACTGGAGCAAGGCCGGAGATGGCCGGAGCTTCGAATCAGTGAAGGCCTGAGTGAAAACCCTCGAGGTCTGGCCTCGATCCATCGAACAACAGGCATGCAGAAGCCATAAGAGGTGGGTATAGGCTGTCCATGGCCTGAGAAGCCATGGACGCCGGTGAAATCATGGTGGAACAAGGTAGGGGGAAGCTAGGATTCCGGGGAGGGCTAGAGAGAGTTTGAGAGATGAGAGTTCAAAGGCGGCGTATCTGATAGAATAGATTAGGGTTAGGGGGGGTATGGAAATTAAAAAGGAAAGAACGTATCATGGCCGTTGATAAAAATGATCAACGACCAAGATTAAAAGAGGAAACGGGCGGGTCTAAAAATGGGTTGTGGGTTTGGGTTGGAATTTGAAATATGGTCGTTTGATTAGGGGTGGAATTGGGGGTTAAATTGAGGCTACAACTGCAATTGGAAATGGCTATGTATTAAATAACCGATTTCTCCCCTCTAATTTATATAAAAATAGTTAAAATGATTTTAAAAATGAATTAAAAGCACTGAACTAATTAATAATATATCAAAATTAATCTAAAAATACTGGGAATAATTTTATAATTGTAAAATGCCATTAATCATAATATAGGCTATGATTGCAATTTTATGCGATTTTAGTTTAAAAATACCAAATAAATTTGTAAAAATATGCAAAAATCACCTTTATTATATTTTGGTGTAAATATAAGGATGGAAATAAATTATTCACAAAAGATGGTAGTTTTAAGAATAATTATGGGATTTTATACTGCTAAAATAGACAATAAATCGAGTTTATGAATCTTAGAAAATTAGGAAAAAATACCAAAACTCTTGGGAATGCTTATGTATGCACACACATACTATTTTGAGAATATTTTGACTATATAAAATACATAGGGAAAAATTGGGTATCAACAGCTGCCCCTCTTTATCCGGGAAGGATGAAAGAGTTGTCGGGTAAAGATATGATGACCAATTTTGACCGAGAGAGATGACTTGCAAAAGGTTTTGACCGAGCTCTGGTTTCTGAGCTGCCTACATATCCCTGGTTTTACAGGAATCAGGTCATATGTAGTTCAGGATACATCGACGGAGTATGCCGATGGAGGTTTTCGAAGAGACGGGCGCAATATTTAGGTTGGGAAGGGTGGTCAGGGACTGATGGGTTGCGAGAACCGGGGTGAGATTGCTCCTGCTGTAATGGCCGTTGCCAGCTGATGTACCTGAAATTGAGTAATACAAGCATATCGTGCGGAATTATAAACGTGATGCAAGTTCCCATTGGACCATGAATGTTGTCTTTGGACGGTTAAGATGACGTCCTCAGACCATGAAGTCCTGGGCCATGAAGCGCATAATAAAGGATTCGCAGGCTATGAAATGACGTTCTCGGGCTATGATAATGGTGCCTCCGAACGATGATGCCTTTGAATAATGATGTGCAGAATATAAAGCAGGGTCCTCAGGCCATGGCATGGCGTTCTCGGGCTATGAAGATGGTGCCTCCGAACAATGACGCCCTTGGACGGTTTGGCGGTATTTCAGC
>NW_017675827.1:0-7931 GCF_001879085.1 Nicotiana attenuata
TAAGAGTTGTCAGGACCCCCTGGATAATGGGATCTAGCTTTCAATTTCTTAGAATATTTGGTAACATGATTCAGTTTAACACTCACATATCTGCCCAGCTACCAAACTGGGGCAGAAAATTTTCTTTGTTTTGTCTATTTTTGTTGAAATCAGGAGCCCGCCTGGACAGTAGGGAATACATTTCAAGTCAGCAGTCAGGAGCCCGTCTGGAGAGCGGGGAATACATTTCAAGTCAGCAGTCAGGAGCCCGCCTGGAGAGCAGGGAATACATTCAAGTTCAGCAGTCAGGAGCCCGCCTGGAGAGCAGGGAATACATTTCAAGTTCAGCAGTCAGGAGCCCGCCTGGAGAGCAGGGAATAATTTCAAGTTTAGCAGTCAGGAGCCCGCCTGGAGGAATACATTCAAGTTTAGCAGTCAGGAGCCCGCCTGGAGAGCAAGGAATACATTTCAAGTCAGCAGTCAGGAGCCCGCCTAGAGAGCAGGGAATACATTCGAGTTTAGCAGTCAGGAGCCCGCCTAGAGAGCATGGGAATACATTTCAAGTCAGTAGTCAGGAGCCCGCCTGGAGAGCATGGGAATACATTTCAAGTTAGCAGTCAGGAGCCCGCCTGGAGAGCAGGGAATACATTTCAAGTCAACAGTCAGGAGCCCGCCTGGAGAACAAGGGAGCACATTTCAAAGTCAGCAATCAGAAGCCCGCCTGGAGAGAGCATGGGAATACATTTCAAGTTCAGCAATCAGGAGTCCGCCTGGAGAGCATGGGAATACATTTCGAGTTCAGCAATCAGGAGCCAGCCTGGAGAGCATGGGAATACATTTCGAATTCAGCAATCAGGAGCCCGCCTGGAAAGCATGGGAATACATTCAAGTTCAGCAGTTAGGAGCCCACCTGGAGAGCAAGAGAATACAATTCAAGTTCAGCAGTCAGGTGTCCACCTGGAGAAAGGGGCAACATCTCAAAATACAATTCAAGTTCAGTCGTCAGGTGTCCACCTGGAGGAAGGGAAAGCATCTCAGATTACAATTCAAGTCAGCAACAAAAGAAGCTCACGGCAAAAATGCGAGTCAACGGTCCGAGGTGATCAACGGAAGTTAGTCACAATCCAAAATAATAAAAGAAGAGGAGAAATAAAAAGAAAGCAAAGGTGAAGCCAAATGCAAAAGTAGAGAAAGATGTGAATTGCTTAAGACATGATTGGGGTCACAAGCGTGGTGTGGTGTCCGGGTTTGGTCCGAAAAGCTGAGGAAGAATGAACTAGCACCTGCAACTAGCAAGCGTCAAGGTTCAAATCCAAAGTCTGCATGAAGAACCATTCGAGACTCAAGATCAAGCTTCAGAAGACTTATAGATAGAAATTTTGTAACTCGTAGTTGACAGGCTTAGCTAGTCTTTTTCACTTCTTTTGATTTTGACGTAATAACAGGACCGCGGACCGGAACCTCGGCGGAACGGCACCTCGACTGGCACTCCACCTCGGCATACTCCATCATCTCACTCACCTCTGAACTACACGTGACCTGATTCCTTTATAGCCAAGGATATGTAGGCAGCTCAGATACCAGGGCTCGGTCACATTCCCCCTTCTCAGTTTTAGTCTCTCCCCAAATAAGGGTCGAGTCAAAAAACATGTCTAGTCGTTCTTTGTCTGAAAACTCTTCGCGTTTCCAGTCAAAGAGGGACAGCTGTAGACATGTGATTTTTGACCCTCCCCAAGATTTTTTATATTTTAGCATGTAAATATTTAATTTAGGCCTAATATAGCTATTTTAACTATTTTTTGACTTCTTTACTTTATTTTTGTCATAAAAATGGAAAATTACAAAAATATTTTAGTTTATATATTTTTCATAATTTCTTAAAAATACAAAAAAATAGTACCTTGTTTTTATCTCTATATAATTTCGAAAACACAAAAAATAGTTTCATGTTTGGTTTAATTAATTAGGATTAGCTTTGGCATTGTGTAGTATTTTTATCGGCGAAATACATAAAGCGCCTCTCCAAGTTGTCCACAACGGTCAGTTGAACACCTTAACTTGCCATATGACCAGTTAGACACCTTTACTTGGTAGAAGTATATTCTCTTAAACCCCTTCCGCTGACATGGCAAATTTTGTGTGTTACACCTACATCTAAGCGCGTGAAGATCTTGAAAATTAGGTTTATCTTTTTTTTTCATAATTCAATGTGGACCCCACCACCTCCTCCAAGTTCCTCCATCTTCTGTGTTGCCCTAATTATCTTCTCCATCTTGAAAATAGATTAAAACAAGTTGAAACAAAAACTCAGCTGATAGAAATTGAAAAATGAGAAAAAGGGTTAGAGAGATCCAATAATCTGTTTAAGGAGAAGCTGAAATTAAGATAAGCATATATATTTATAACATTAGTTGAGTAAACATTAAAGTTGATAACCTGTTGAAGCATAGAAATTCAGGAGTATATATATACCTTACAAACCAAGTGAAAACCGACAATTTGGACATGAATTTGTCAATGAAACTTGGCAGATCAGAAAGCAGTATTGGTAGCATTCATTATTCCGGCAGCGATATCGCATTGCCGTTATTTCACCATTGAAGACTCACCATGCCTTTGAACCTCTTCAAATTCAAACCCACAAGAGTCATTATAAATAGGGGCATAAAAAAATTAGAGAAGGAAGCAACATCACCGGAAATTTTTTGGCCGGAAAAGTGAGTACAACGAAAAATTTTCTCCAATCTTTCTTCTTTCATATTGTCCCCAATTATCTTCTCCATCTTCACCCTCCATGACAGGAAAAAATACAAAAATTTCCATCACCATCCGCCATTAAACAAATCCAAAAACAATAAATCTCCACTATTACACCACCACATAACCACTAACACTTTCTTCTATTTCCATTATCGACCCCAAATCCGAAAAACTAAAAAGAACCCATCTAAAACCTTCGTCTGGTTTTGTTTATTCTGCTCCTTTTGGCATTCCTCGATGTGTTTAGGCATGGAGTAGAGGTTTCCGGTGGCAATGTTTCCGGTGGCAATGAATAAAGAGGAAGCTGCAACTTCCATGGTGTCCGGCGTCCATGGTGTTAGTCTAAATAGGTTTTATAGTGGTTTGAAGTCTGATTTGGGAAAGTGGGGTCTTCTTCTTATTTTTTAATTAAAAATAACAACTATTTCTTAATATAGAGTATAATTTATTTAAGAAATACACTTGTCATTCAATAATTTGTCAGATTGACATGTCATCCGCGAGTGTAACTCACACATGAGGCTTGTTGAATTCGAGTGTTCACGAGACACACCTGTGTTAAATAGAAGTGTCTGACTTGTCATATGGCAAGTTAAGGTGTTCAACTGACCGTTATGGACAACTTGGAGGGGCTGTTTATGTATTTCGCCATTTTTATCTTATTTTAAAAGGAGTCAATTAAGGTGTTAGATTACAATTTTAAGAATTTTAGAGTCCAATTCTTGGCCCAATTCAGATTAGTCCATTAAGCCAACCCTAAGGACCCTTCTAGACTCTTCTTTAGTATCAAAAAATAAATAAAAAGACACTAAGGACTTAACACAAAAGGACCTAGGGACTAATTGGCAAATATACAAAGTATAAAAATAGACCTAGACTACAATAAAAGGACACAAAGAGAAAGCTGGAAAAGGCTGAAAACGCGGCGCAGCTTTTGACAAAAAATGACCCACCCCACCCAGCACTGATTTTCAGAGAACAAGGACCGACTCCCCATGACCTCGTCTTCTCCAAGCACCCCCTTAGCATAATTTCTGGATTTTTCTTCATGGAGAACATCACAGAACCTTAGAACTTGGCTCCATCTCCATAGCTCACGCCGGATTCTCCTCCAATCTCTGTCGCAACCAGCCGTAAAACCAGCTCCGGGTACACGAAAACAGTAGCTCAAACCTAGTCACTTCTTCTGTTTCTTCCCATTCACGACAGCGCACCAGAAACCAGTTGGCTACTCCTTTCGAAAAATCACGCGAGACAGTTTTAAGCGAGGTTGGTTTGAGGTCTTGGTTCGAGGCTGTCGATCGAAGCCCCGGTCATGAGGCTCTTCGTTTCACTTAATTTATTCTATATTAAAGGTCCGTTTCTGAGCTTCTTTGTTTTATTTTGATGGGTTCCTGTTGCTTGTTAGATTTTATTTGATGTTCAGAGGAAGTAATTACATGTTGATCTTTTGTGAATAATCGATAGTTCCTTAATGTTTGATTGATGGAATGCATTTGGTTTATCAATTTAGTATTTTAACTTTAGTTGTTCAATTTGGATAGATCGTCTGTGGCTTAATCAATTTGCATTTTCTCTAATTAAAAGGCAAGTGGGCCATTAGCTAAATGGGATGAATCCGACACAGAATCATTAAATGTGCACAAGAGGCTTTGGGGTTCAATTAAAGGGATTCAGGCCTAATAATCTTCTTGATAATTTCATCCACGTTTTGGAAGGATTACTTGGGTCGTGGGGTCAAAATTTGGAAAGATGAGAATCTCATTAGCTTGAATCAATTGAAATCTAGGCTTTGAACATAGTTTTGCGTAGAATTGGGCTTAATATTAAGCTTAATCACATTTTGTTCGTAAGAACATCCGTAGTTTGCTTTAAGTTAGAGTGCAATCTTTTGAAATAATTCGAGGCGTGCCATGCCAAATAAAATGACAATTGCATGGCCCTCATTTAATTAATCTTGTATTGATCCTTAGAATTCGGGGCGCACCATTTTACAAATTTTCATGGCCCTCGCAAAAGTTGCAAACGCGTAGTTGCTTTAGGCGCGTCATTCTAATAATTTACCTTCCTAAACTCGGGTGCGCATTTATGTGACCCCAATCCAAATCTCAACGTTAAATAAAATATGTTGCGGACTGCGGGTGCATTTATGTGACGTGATTCGAAATATATTTTAAATGACGTTGCAATTATCCTTTAATTAAAAATGAATAAAAGCGGTTAAAGTTAAAAATGCACATGGGTTTCAAAGTGTATTAAAATCAGATAAATAGGCCAATTATAGCAGTTGAGCGACCGTGCTAGAACCACGGAACTCGGGAATGCCTAACACCTTCTCCCGGGTTAACAGAATTTCTTACCCGAATTTCTGTTTCACGGACTGTAATACAGAGTCAACCTTTTCCTCGACTCGGGATTCAAACCGGTGACTTGGGACACCATAAATCTCCTAAGTGGCGACTCTGAATCTTTTAAATAAATCCCGTTTTGATTGTCCTTTAATTGAAAAAACTTCCTTTATTATACCCTCCTCCGGGGGTGTAGTGAAAAAGGAGGTGTGACATGACCTTCTTCAACCACAGACCTCGATAACTGGACGACAGTCCCTGGGACGATATCATCTTCTTCGATCGAGTATCCCAGATTGGCAAGTGCATCGACCTCGCTGTTTTGTTCTCGAGGCACATGATCCAAAGTCCATTCCTTGAAGCGGTGCAAAGTTACCTTTAGCTTATCCAAGTACCGTTGCATTCTATCCTCTCGGACTTCAAAACTTTTGTTTACCTGGTTCACCACCAACAGTGAATCGCACTTGGCTTCAATGACTTCTGCTCCCAAGCTTTTAGCTAGTTCAAGACCTGCAATCGTGGCCTCATACTCGGCCTCGTTATTAGTTAACCTAGAAGTTTTGATAGATAGTCTAATGGTACCACCCGTAGGTGGTTTCAAGAAAATACCAAGCCCGGACCCTTTCACATTCGAGGCACCGTCCATGAAAATGGTCCATACCCCCGATGATGTACCCAATCTTAGCAGGAGTTCTTTCTCCACTTCGGGTACGAGGGTCTGCGTAAAATCGGCCACGAAGTCAACTAGGATTTGCGACTTGATGGCTGTTCGGGGTTGATACTCGATATCGTACCCACTGAGTTCAACGGCCCATTTGGCCAACCGGCCCGATAGCTCAGGCTTATGCAAAATATTTCGAAGGGGGTAAGTTGTTAATACACATATGGGATGACACTGAAAATATGGTTTCAGCTTCCTAGATGCGCTTATCAATGCAAGTGCTAATTTTTCTGAGTGAGGGTATCTAGTTTAAGCATCTCCTAAAGTTCGGCTCACATAATAAACAGGGAATTGCGTACCTTGCTCTTCTCGAACTAGTACACCACTTACCGCTATCTCGGACACTGCCAAGTATAGGTAAAGTTTTTCATCTACCTTCAGGGTTTGAAGCAAAGGCGGGCTCGATAGATATTGCTTTAGTTCTTCTAAGGCTTGTTGGCATTCCGGGGTCCATGCGAAATCTTTTTTCTTTTTGAGCAAAGAAAAGAACCGATGACTCCGATCTGACAACCTCAAAATGAACCGACCCAGGGTAGCAATTCGTCCCGTTAGCCTTTGTATAGACTTCACGCTATCTACGAACATGATATCCTCGATGGCCTTGGTATTAGTGTTGGTATGGTTCCCTCTTTTCCTTAGTTTGCTATAGTCGCGTGTCCTGTTCTGTTACTACTTACCTTTACTAGCAGTACTTCGCCATATTCTCGTATGTTGCCTCGGACCTTTTGCTTGAATAGACTATCTTGCTATAGCTTGTTATTGGTACCTCTTTCATATTCTTGGTTGTTATATCTGATTTAATTTTCTAACGTTTTGTCTTGCTATCACTTGTTATCAGAGCTTCCTTCATTTTCTCTAGCCGAGGGTCATTTCGGAAACAGTCTCTCTACCCTTCCAGGGTAGCGGTAAGGCTGCGTACATCCTACCCTCCCCAGACCTCACTTGGTGGGAATATACTGGGTAGTTGTTGTTGTTGTTGTATATTGTTAACTTGACATTGGGATATGTAAATAGGGGCAAATTTAAAAACTATAGTTAATTCATTCTTGATTAGGTAAAAATGACACTTATTTTGGACCAAAATAAAAAGGTTAAATGGTCACTTATTATGTACCTGATAGTTTCTACGAGTCCACCAAAATAAAAGGGTTAAATCCGTGTTTATTAATTTATTTAGAAAAAATTCTAGTATATTTACATAATAATTATGGTATTTTTTGCGTATAAGCAATATTTAATTATATAAATGGCGCAAGTATACTCAATTTATTTTCTTCTTTTTTTCCAAGCACAAAGGAAAATAATTGATGGGCGGGAAAAATAAGAAACAAAGTAGCAAGAGAAAGAAGGTGGATGCTTAATTAGCCAAAAAAAATAAGGAAGAACGGATGTGGGGTTTGTGTGTGTGTGTGTGTGTGTGTTGGGGCTTGGGCTTGGGGNCGTTGGGGGGGGGGGGGACAAAGTATAGGATCAAAATAGATCCCTCCCTCATTTTTTGGGTCTTCATTTAATTTTTAAAAACCGACAATTAAATGCTATTAGTGTAAAAAATCTTCCATTTATGTAATAAGTACACAATACTAATATTTTCTTAAATATTCTTGTAAAAGTGCTCAGCCATGTATATTTTTCCATTAATTAATTTTGAAAAAATGGCATGGTACGACAACACATAAGGAGAATTGGCAATTTTTTGGCCTTATATTAGATTTGGTAATAGAAGCCCAAAATAATTGGCACCAAATAACCAAACTTTTTTTTTGGTTAAATTGAAAACTTTTGTTTAACCAAGTGTAAATATGTACATCCACCCGCTCATTGGACTCTAGAGACGGGTCTTACAAAAATAGCCTATCTTTTTATCACTTAAGTTCCACATCTGGAACTTAAACTCTATACTAACATGGATATCTATTTATCCTATCTAAGACAACTCTCCATTTACAGTAGCTATTTCCTTTAATGTGTAAATGCAATACAATTTCTCTAACTTTATCCCTACTTTCTTTCCTTGTCTGTTGACATATTCGTATGTTCCTTTCTATCCATGTGTGATATACTGTTGCTGCAAAGGCATTTCCAAGAATCTTCCATTTTGTATTCCTGCTCTTTGTTTTTGTAGC
>NW_017675827.1:8452-15306 GCF_001879085.1 Nicotiana attenuata
AAGCCACTCGGGCTATCGGTAAAAATCAATGTGCTCAGCCCAAAATAACATTTCATATGCATCAAAATAGTGTAATAAAGACTGAGTTATGGAATCAGTAAACATAGCATGACTGAGTATAGATTCTCAATCAAAAACGGTGAGAGGATAATAAGAAAAAGCCCTAAGGGTCCAAACAGCTTTGGCACGACGCCCAAATATGGCATTCAGCCCAATTTATAGAAGTTCTTTCTAGAACACATAAGTATCAGATAGTTTCAGTCAAATACACAACTTAATAGTTGCTACGGGACGGACCAAGTTACAATCCCCAACGGTGCACGCCCACACGCTCATCATCTAGCATGTGCATCACCTCAAAACAGTAAAAGAATGTGAAATCCGAGGTTTCATACCCTCAGAACTAGATTTACAGTCATTTACTGTTGATACCCAATTTTTTCCTATGTATTTTTACATGCAAATACTTTCAAAATAGCATATATATGTATGCCCAAGTGCTTTAGTATTTTTTCTAATTTTTAAAGGATTTTTAAATCAATTTATTGCCTATTTTAGCAGTACAAAAACCAATAATTATTCCCAAAATTATCATTTTGGTGAATAACTTATTTTATTCTCATATTTATACTAAAATATAGCTAGGGTAATTTTTATACATTTTTACAAAATTTATTTGGTATTTTAAAAGCTAAATTGCATATAATTGCAATTTTAGCCTATTTCCAGTATTTTTAAAATTAATATTTATATATTATTAATTGACTTAGTACCTTTAATTTGTTTTCAAAATCATTTTTACTATTTCTATAAAATAAAAAGGGAAAAATGGCTATCTAAAATATGGCCCCATTTTGTTTCAATTATGGCCCAAATTAACCCCCCTAATTGACCCAATTTCAATCCAACCTGGCCCCGACCCAACCAATTTAACCCGACGGGCCCTTTCTTTTAATCCAGGCCGTTGATCATTTTGATCAACGGCCACGATCATTCCTTGCCTTTTTAATCCCCAAAGACTACCATAATCCCCCATTCTCTTCTATCAGCCGCCTCTGAAATCCCTCTCCTCTCAAACTCTCTCGAACTCTCTCGAAACCCTAGCCTCTCTCACCGGCTTCAACCTCAATCTCACCGGAATCCATGGACTCTCATGCCAGGGATGGTTTAAACTCATCTCCCTATGCTCTTAATCATTTGGTATCCCAAGGTTCGAAGTCTGACCTCGATGGTGTCCGTTCAGATCTTCGCCGATTCAAGGTTCTATGGCCATCTCCGGCCCAGCTCCGGCACACTATGGTGTTTTGAGCCTGGTTCTTACTTATCCGACTAAGATCAGACCTTTTTCCAAGCCTTTCTCGTTTTAGGGTTCCTCTGAGTTTTTAAACGTTTTCCCCAATTTTTCTTTCAAAAAATTACTTCTTTCCGATTTAGGGTTTTCTGAAAAGCTTAAAATGTTTCTCTGACTTTTCTATTTCTTTTCTTTGTGTGTACTTGTCTATACTATGTTCTTATGTTTTCTTTGCCACCACGCATGTTCTTCTACTGCGTTCTTATGTTTTCCTTTATCATGCATGTTCTTCTACTGTGCTCCGTTCTTTCTTCTACTGTGTTTCTATGGCATGCTCTCACATGTTTATCCCACTGTGTTTTCCTGTATGTTCTTTTGCTATACTATTCCGGTGTTCTTGTGTTCTTCTACTGATTAGCATGATAGTTCTTCGTGCTTAAGCGTGGCTGTATGATTTTATATGTGTGATGAATTCTCTCTTCCGAAAAGGTTTTCCAACTTATGATTGATTCAGAATCCTTTTTAGGTTTGATTGATTGTTACTGATTTTCCTTACGTAAAACCTTTCTTCACCTTTTTCTGACTGGATTCATTCAGACCTTGTGATTTACTGGCTGGTAATTGATTTCCTTTCCTTATTTGCACAAACCGTGTACTATCAATACTTTTTCCTTAAATATACCCCTATGTATTTACCCCTCTTGTACTGCTTTGAAAAGGTGTTTGATTAATCTCTTTCCTTAATTATTTTACCCGTTTGAAACCAGAATCCCTTAATTAAAGGGAAACCTTGTGAAATTGATTTTCGAACTATTTTCTTACCTATTTCTGCTTGCTTTCTACACTATAAATACATGACCTTCTTTAACACATTACACACGGTTAATACGATCAAAACTTTCAATTCAACACTTTTACACGCATTACACACTTGAGACACTTACAATCTTATAGTTCTCCTCTAAAATCATAGTATTCTGACTACTCGCTTGCACTTTGGCTTTACAAGACTACTACTTCCTTTTCTTGTTTCCTTGAAACTGGTATGTTCTAGTTTGGTTTCAGCCTCATCCCACTGTGTTTATTTTCAGCCTTTACATCTATGTCCACTTTACTGTCTATGTGGAGTTAAATGTTAAATATGCATGCTATTTTCTCTCCATCAGTTTCTGCTGTGAATCCCTACACCCCTGTTCCCCTCTATGTGTTTTGAGTTAAAGTTCAGAACATGGCAACATGCAAGTTGTTGCTCATGTTTGGACTTGATCCCTTAGGGGATCCTAACTTCCAAACAATGTGGCCTAACGGGCTGGTTGGGGTGTGCCAGCACTTCCAATTGCTAGGTATGACCACTAGCATGTCCTTGCTTTTTTCCCATAATCCCCTCTCTGCACTTACACTCTCTCTTAGCTTCTAAGTTCCGCCCCCCTCCTGTGAGCCATGCTTTGGGACCTTGAGTTCCCTCTAAACTTGGACACTTGAGGGCTGGCTCTTCCACACTGCATTATGATTTAATTCTGCAATATATTTGGGTGTGAGCACTGCCTGGAGTCCATTGGAGACTCTTAGGGAACTCTAACACATCCCAAATAAGAGAAAGGCTTTGGAATTTGATCGTTGGAGTTGGTTTACTTCATGCTTCAGACAAGGAGTCTGAATCAGGCTCTCCTTGGTTGTAAATTTTTAGTTCTCTAATTTAATTTTACTTTTTCTTATTCATTCTGGGCTGTAATAATTCTTGTAATAACTATTAGGGCTGTTAGTGAAAAGGGGAGGGTCAATCATGCATGCAAAAGGGTAGATATCATGTTCATAGGGAATATTTACACTTTTACACTCATGTATCCTGTTTTCAGCTTTCACTTCTGCATCTCATATAGAGACCATGTTTATAGGTTTCTGCACTTCTGCATCTCATATAGAGACCATGTCTATAGGTTTTTGCACTTCTGCATTATATAGAGACCATGTCTATAAGTCATTTCTGAAATGCTGCATATCATATAGATAATATGTCTATAGGACTTCCTGAATTTTGCATCTGCATCTATCACTAGGCAAACCTGTTTATAGGTTTAAATAACTAACAGCATTTTAGATACCATGCCAATTGGACTTCTGCACTCTTGTTTCGATTGTAAGAAATGTTTTAAAATCAGTAACGCCTAGAAAGCATGCCTATAGGAACCATCAACTAAATCTGACTCGTCCACTCGCTTATAAGTCTAAAATCGGTAGAAATAATAACGATTGCAGAATTTATATTCCTGTAATTGACAATTTCTTTCCCTTAAAAATCAGTATACTTCTTTTCTGAAGCTAATAAATATCATGCCTATAGGTTTTCGTTTAACACTTAGGCAAGCCATAAGGTAACTTGTAAATTGAATCAGATTCTATTAACTACAACCAGCGAGCATGCCTGATTCGGGCTTCTTATCTGAAATATGTAATAGATCAGTTTGCCACAACTCTTAAGTTTAATCAGACTCTAATCAGTACGTGTAAGACATGCTAAACTATATGCTTCTTTTTTTTAGGAGGTTTGTTTGAGCCTTTCTATCTGTTATGTGCTTCTCCCCCATATTTGTTACATATGTATTTTGATTGTCGTCTTAGAATTTTGTCCTTTGAAACTATAAAACCTCACATCCCTTCCCTTTAGGATTAGTAGTCCCAAATACCTTCGGGGCTGATAGGATTGGGGCGGGTAATAGCATGCAATAAGAAAACGAGACTATTCTGTGCTTTAATACCTTAACGGGGTGGAAAGGGTAGATATGGATATGATGACCACGCGATAACACCACGTGTATAAACGGTTACCGGGTGTTGTGTGGGGTGATCCATATTATTTATAAACCTAGGACTCCCCTCCCTTTACTTGTTTATTTTATTCAAAATTTCAAAACTGCTTTTTCTCAAATTCCAGCTTCTTTAACTGCTTTTAACTTCAATTACTTGCAACAATTATGTGAATATTTTCCCCCTTTTTTACTCGTTTATTCAGAAGTTCAAAACCGCTTTTTTTTTCCTCAAATTCCAGCTTCTTTAGCTTCGTTTAACTTCAAAAATTCCTTACAATAATTATGTGGAAACCCCCCCCCCCCTCGTATTTGAAATCCTCGTTTGTCTACTTGTTGTTTGCACTTAAAGTCATAATTATAGTATGGCCTGGAACCACAATAGTGGATATCGAGGGGTGCCTAACACCTTCCCCTCGGGATAATTTCAAGCCCTTACCCAATCTCTGGTTTTCAAAATCAAAGTTCTTCTTAGTGTCCTAATGCACTTAATCATTAGGTGGCGACTCTTTAATTCAAACCCAATTCCCAAAAGAAAAAGAGTTGTCCTCCCAAATGTCATAAACCCGATTTCGCGAGAAAAAGGGGACATCGACACCTCTTTGTATCCCTTTTTTGATTTTTTTTTTTTATATATTTCCACTGTAGCAATATATAAAAGTTTAGAGCAAGTTCTAAGACATAAAAATAATAAATATAATTGTGGGAGTAAATAAATTTCAATTAAACTTTTTTGAATGAAAAATATTTTTTGATATACACAAAGAAGGAAAATATTTAATAGAGACAACAATAAATTTTGGACAACTATATTTATAAATTCATATTTTGGATATACAAATAATGAATATAAAATTTTAATAATAATTTTTATATACACAAAGAACGAAAATAAAATTGTGACATACATTTCGCAAATAATCACAAATAAGTGTTTTGGCTGTTATATATATAACAGTTTGTATATCACACCAATTTTTTATTGATATACATAGACAAGTACATAAATGCAGGGTAGCGAGAGCTTAGTGCACCGGGCTGCCCTTTTTTCTTTACATAGACAAGTACATTATATTGTATATCACACAATATTTTTATTGATGTAGATAGACATGTATATAAATATGCAAGATATATATATATATATATATATATATATATATATATATATATATATATATATATATATCGACTTATGTGTGTTTGAGATGGCGTTCATCTATGTATATCACCATGCATATCTGTGTGTGTATTACATTATATATCGTGATATACATTATTAGATTTGGCACTGTAAGGATAAATAGAAATCAAATCATCCAATTTGATTTTAAGAGCCCGGAATTTATTCTGAATAAACTTACTTCAATTTTATCCTTGATAAAAGAAGGAAAATAATTTTTTGATATAACATATTCTGAACAAGTTGTGGGAGTAAATAATTTTTTTGATATATATTTTGATATACAAAGAAGGAAAATAAATATTTGATATACATAAAGAAGCAAAATAAACTTGTGATATCCATTTTGGTATATACGATGTGTTATACACTGCCATGTATAAATAATACAATTATGTTTATACTATATTTATAATTTATATTTTAGATAAACAAATAATGAAAGTAAAATTTTAATATACATTTTGATATACTCAAAAAGTAAAACTAAAGTTATGATATACACGTTTTTGAAGTGATATACATTTATTGGCTACTTGGTGCCAATATTTAAAAGTATGGCTTTTTTGTGCTAATTATGTGGGTACATTGTCATAACATGCCAAAACCCCATTAATTTTCGAGCAAATATCATTTATAGCCGCTCGGGTCAAATCTATATCATCCGGTAGCCCAAAATTACAATACACAATTATAACCCAAAAACAATTCTAGTGGCTAGCCAAATTACCGCTTTCTGCTTCTTTATTCAACAATTCGAATTTTTCCTTCGGAGATTCCTCGATTGAAGATAACCAGCCATGCATTTGGTCACTGAATGATAGGACAAAGTACTTAAAAGTTTTAGGAGAAATACAGATGACGATCTGACGAAAAGTGTAGCCCTATCTTACATGTGAAAATGTTTATTTTATCTGAAAAAACAGGGTACTCCATTCGATTTCATAAAAACGTTAGTGTCACCAATATTAAATGGACTCTCTCTTCTTCTTTTTTTTAGAGATAATTTGAAAAGGAGGGCTATATCTTCAATGAGCTGTAATCCTTTTCCATTCACTGTTCTAACAAAACTTTTATTGGATTGATGACTTGCTTAATAGTAATAATTATTGGGGGGGGGGGGGGGTAGAAGAAGAAGAGAGGGGGGGGGGGTAGAAGAAGAAGAGAAGAGTATCGAGACCGACATGCTTAGGCGAGAATTGATTAAAACGAAAATTAATAAATATCTTTAACTTTTATTCTCGATCCAACTTCCAAGAATTTGTTGTAGCAGTATTAGTAGGAGTGAGTTTTCCGATTTAAACATCTAATCGATCACATTTCACACCCCATTATGTATTTACCTTTTCAAAGTGATTTGGTAATTCAGCACAACAACTTATTCTTTATTCATTTCCTTTCATTTGAATATTGGTATATGACAAAATATATACAAAATAGACAGTGTCGATACAAAAATTATACAAAATAGACTGCCACTATACAATTTATATACAATAGACTGTCACTATCAAAAATATATACTAAAATGAACTGTTACTATACAAAATAAACTATCACTATACAAGTTAGACTG
>NW_017675827.1:17502-21201 GCF_001879085.1 Nicotiana attenuata
GGTCGATTCGAGAGGAAAGGGCATTGCGAGCTAGTCTTCGGCCGGCTAGAGGTGAGTAATAGATGTAGATGATGACCTGAGGGTTTGAAACCCCGGTATATCACATTGTGACGCTATATTGAGGCGAGACACGTACTCTATGACGAGTGCGGGGTCGATTGTGACTGGGGATTGTGACCTAGTCCGTTCCGAATTATGTTCGTACTGCGTTCTTGACTAGAAATTGTTTGGTAATTATCCTACTTGGAGTTTATGAATTGTTTGGGGCTTTGTGCCTATCATGTGCATCCTTCAGGGATCCTTATCACTGCTTCCATGATGCTTAGCATATTTCATGATATCGGTCCCGAGTTAGACACTGCCTCGAAATGGTTAGTAAATAAATAAAGGTTTAAACACTTAGCTCTAAAATTCCTAATAATTGAAACTAAAATGAATAATTTGACTGTGCCCGATTGGCTTGCATGCATATATATACCTGGACAGAGTGTGGATCGGGCTGTACGCCGCAGCGAATGTTACGATGATATTGCGCTTGGGCTGTAGGAGCCCCTCCGGAGTCTGAACCCCCACAGTGAGCGCGGGTACCCAAATGGATAGGGCTGCACGCCGCAGCGGTCATGTGCATTGCATTGCATTCATGCATTTATACCTATTTGTCTTACTTGTCCTGGTATTGTTGTTGTTTCACCGTTTTATGTGCTGAATCGCTGATTATAGCTTTATATTGTAACATTTCGGAATTTCTTACTTTCAGCCATTATATATGTTTATTACTCACTGAGTTGGAAGTACTCACTTTACTCCCTGCACCTCGCGTGCAGTTGCAGGTATCATTCACCCGGTAGCGGGTTATTAGCGGATTGAAGGTATTGTTATTGTAGCTGGGCAAGGTGACCGCCAGCGTTCGCGGCATCGGATGTTGTCTTTTGTATTCCAGAAATTTTACTTGTATATATTTATTGGCCTGTAGTTGTGTAAAGGTTTCCTTAGATGCTCGT
Source organism: Nicotiana attenuata (assembly GCF_001879085.1). NCBI lineage: Eukaryota > Viridiplantae > Streptophyta > Magnoliopsida > Solanales > Solanaceae > Nicotiana > Nicotiana attenuata. Next base: position 18,504 of record NW_017675827.1, read on the forward strand.
GACTTGTGACACCCCGGTCGGGTAGTAATTAACAGTTTCTAATGCCATTAAGTTGTATCTTCTATTCATTTATGTTTAATAATTGTTAGTGAAAGGATTTGGGGTAGTTGGCTGGCCTTGTCCTCACGAGAGGCGCCATCACGACCGGGTATGGGAATTGGGTCGTGACAAGTTGGTATCAGAGCCTAGGTTACTAGGTCTCACGAGTCATGAGCAGGTTTAGTAGAGTCTCGCGGATCGGTACGGAGACGTTTGTATTTATCCTCGAGAGGCTGTAGAACCTTTAGGAAAACTTCCCATTCTTGGAATTCTTATCGTGCGTACTTGATTCAGCTTGAGATATAACTCTTGAAATTCCTTCCACACGTCTGTATGCGCACGTGAGCGCTCACTGTTATATGTGCCTTGATGGTTTGTGATTCCCCGATCGGGGGGCGAGATGTAATCTTCGTGAGTATGTTGGGCCAGTCTGGAGGACTTGAGGCCGGATCTTTGCCTATGGCTTGAGCACCGAGGTGCTGATTGTGTGAGCGAGTGTTTTGAACGTATATGTTCGGTATTGTCTCTATTAGCCGGAATGGCGGTGGGATATCCATGTGATGAGTACGTTAGCACGGCGAGATGTGTCTATATGACTTGGTAGTGACGAAGAAGTCTGTAGGATAATAGATGAACTGCTAAGTGATTCGACTCCTATTGTGGATTGATGTGTAGCCCGAATTATGGGCGCGTGAAGAATATCTTCGTATCTCCCAGTTGGAAAGTAAGGTACAATACGTGTGGCGGTATGAGTTCAGACTCAGGAAGACTAAATTGACTGTGTTATGCGTATGATGGTGGAAGGTGTGCTGAAATGCTAAATTGAGGCGAAGCAGGTGGGTTATCTCCTGCGGAGTGTTCTTAAGTGGTATGGTCCTTACGTGTATGTTAGAAGATCTCATGTGTAAATGAAGGCTATGTGTTGAAATTAAAAAAAAAAATCGGGTCTCTTAAGAGAGTGGACTCAACTGACGTGGGGGATGAATGCGAGGGTTGTAGAGGATTTACTAGATGATCTGTGTTTTCACAAACTTGTAGATGATTTGAGTTTAATCTCACCATGACATTGTGGCATCATTAGAGTAAAGGTGTTATGAGTTGTTAAGTATGTCTTGATATATGGCTTCGAGCCAAGTTGGGGAGGTTGCTGTTGATTAGCTGATTGCACGGTTATGTGCTAAGTTGGGTATGTCTCGAGGTATGCTGGCGAGTTAGTTCTAGTTACACAGATTGAGCCGAGGATGGAACGAGTGAAGCAAAATTTCGACAAAGGTTATATTATGTTCCATAGGGTATGAGAATTACGGAATGTCTAGAGTTGTTGTTGGTAGAGGATGCTCGGTGCATAGAGCAGGAAGTGCTTGGTTGTATTGGGATGAGAGTCTCATTTTACGGTATCGGAGTGCCAATAAAGCACGAGTGGTTCTGTTCGTTAAATCAGGTAAATTGCAGATGAATAAGAGTGAATGACTCTCGAGAATGGTTTTAATGTGTTCAAGAATCTACATGTAACACTCAGGTGTTTTAAGGTGGTGCATGTGACTAAAGACAGTGTTTCAATAGAAAATGTCAAGATTTGTGGTATTTTGATGTTGATCATGGGATCCTATGTGTCGGTACCTGGAAAGTAAAGGAAGCGAATTTAGACTCGCAGAAAGTTCTTCAGAGTAAAGCATTCGGGAGTGTGGTATTTCTGGGAAACAATTGAGAGAGTATTCAGTGGCCTATGGGTCTTAGACAGTGTGGTCTTATATGCGAGTCTCGTGTGGTAAGCCTGGATTGAGGCATTGTGATGCTACAACGAGGAAGAAATATCAAGTGGATGATGAATAAAAAGGGGAATTAGATAGATGGAATAGCTTGATAGTAGACCGAATCGGTATGGTAAAGATATGATTAATTCTTCGTATGTGTTCGAGGTAATGAGCTTTTACCGGTGTTGTGCAGCAAGGCTCTTGAGTTCTGACAGCTTGCTTAGCTTGGTTTGGGTAGAAGGATTCAGTCCTGGCAGTTTAGCTTGTGCAATGGAATTGGGAGAGAGAGTTCTTGATGAGTTTTACCATGGTTTAGAGACGTATATATTGCCTATGGGCATGCGAAGCATGGAAGGTGTAGTGATTTCTCTTCTAGATGGGATTGATGGAGAGTTCTTGACTAGAGGAATGTGTTTGTGGTTAGGAAAAGGGGAGATGAAGTTCTCATGTTATCCTAGTGTGCTATGGTATATGTGGTATGTTGTAGAGAATTGAGATTTGTGTGTTCGAGGTTTCGGTTCAGTTCATAATGGGAAGTCATTAAATTCGTAAGCAGCACGGGCAGCTGCAGGTGAGTAAAGAATCGATCTTCAAATGATTAGGTAAAATGGTATTGCCAACCATAGTGATTCGACGGGGGTATATGTTCCAGTAAAAGGGCAATGTGATGTAAACTGATAATACTTCGGTAGTGTTGCGGCATTTGGGATCGACTGTCGATATCTGAGTTTGTTTGATGGCACAGGGGAATTTTAGAATATCTTTCGTGGGATGATTGGGTACTTGAGGTGTGATATGAATTCGTACGGCACAATTTGGGATCAGGTATAGTGATTTGTGTGCTATATGGAGTTGGAGACTAGGAGTTCTCGTGTTCAGGCTATGCAGTTGTTGTAAATCGTATG
>NW_017675827.1:22961-28446 GCF_001879085.1 Nicotiana attenuata
CAAATGAGCTCCGATTCTTGTGATATTGGTATGTGTAGACTCGTGGCGAGACGAGGAATCCAGTGATGTAAATTTCGTAACTTTCGAGAAGTAGGCCCGGGGCTCGGGTTTTGCCAACTTAGTGAATTTTGGTGTTTTTCGAGTCTTTTCGATTGGGTTATGTTTCTTTAGCCTATTGTAATGTATTCGTTGTGGTTTTAATCAGATTCGGCATGCGAAGAGGTTGATTCGAAAGGCAAAGACATAGCGAGCTAGACTTGTAGCCGGCTTGAGGTGAGTAATAGATGTAGATGATGACCTGAGGGTTTGAAACCCCGGTATATCACATTATGACGCTATATTGAGGCGAGACACGTACTCTATGACGAGTGCGGGGTCGATTGTGACTGGGGATTGTGACCTAGTCCGTTCCGATTGATGTTCGTACTGTGTTCTTGACTAGAAATTGTTTGGTAATCATCCTACTTGGATTTTATGAATTTGTTTGGGGCTTTGTGCCTATCATTTGCATCCTTCAGGGATCCTTATCACTGCTTCCATGATGCTTAGCATATTTCATGATATCAATCCTGAGTTAGACACTGCCTTGAAATGTTTAGTAAATAAATAAAGGTTTAAACACTTAGCTCTATAATTCCTAATAATTGAAACTAAAAATGAACAATTTGACTGTGCCCGAGTGGCTTGCATGCATATATATATATGGACTGAGTGTGGATCGAGCTGCACGCCGCAGCGAATGCTACGATGATATTGCGCTTGGGCTGTAGGAGCCCCTCCGGAGTCTGAACCCCCACAGTGAGCGCGGGTACCCAAATCGATCGAGCTGCGCGCCGCAGCGGTCATGTGCATTGCATTGCATTCATGCATTTATACCTATTTGTCTTACTTGTCCTGGTATTGTTGTTGTTCCACCGTTTTATGTGCTGAATCGCTGATTATAGCTTTATATTGTAATATTTCGGAATTTCTAACTTTCAGCCATTATATATGTTTATTACTCACTGAGTTGGAAGTACTCACTTTACTCCCTACACCTCGCGTGCAGTTGCAGGTATCGTTCTCCCGGTAGCGGGTTATTAGCGGATTGAAGGCATTGTTATTGTAGCTGAGCAAGGTGACCGCCAGCATTCACGGCACCGGATGTTGTCTTTTGTTTTCCAGAAATTTTACTTGTGTATATTTATTGGCTTGTAGTTGTGTTAAGGGTTTCCTTAGATGCTCGTGACTTGTGACACCCTGGTCGGGTAGTAATTAACAATTTCTAATGCCATTAAGTTGTATCTTCTATTCATTTATGTTTAATAATTGTTAGTGAAAGGATTTGGGTTAGTTGGCTGGCCTTGTCTTCACGAGAGGCGCCATCACGACCGGGTATGGGAATTGGGTCGTGACAAGTTTGTATCAGAGCCTAGGTTACTAGGTCTCACAAGTCATGAGCAGGTTTAGTAGAGTCTCGCGGATCGGTACGGAGACGTCTGTATTTATCCTCGAGAGGCTGCAGAACCTTTAGGAAAACTTCCCATTCTTGGAATTCTTATCGTGCGTACTTGATTCAGCTTGAGATATAACTTTTGAAATTCCTTCCACACGTCTGTATGCGCACGTGAGCGCTCAGTATTATATGTGCCTTGATGGTTTGTGATTCCCCGATCGAGGGGCGAGATGTAATCTTCGTGAGTATGTTGGACCAGTCTGGAGGACTTGAGGCCGGATCCTTGCCTATGGCTTGAGCACCGAGGTGCTGATTGTGTGAGCAAGTGTTTTGAACTTATAAGTTCAGTATTGCCCCTATTAGCCGGAATGGCGGTTTGGTATTCATGTGATGAGTATGTTAGTACTGCGTGATGTAATTATATGACTTGGTAGTGACGAAGAAGTCTGCAGGATAATAGATGAACTGTTAAGTGATTCGACTCCTATTGTGGATTGATGTGTAGCCCGAATTATGGGCGTGTGAAGAACATTGTCGTACCTCCTAGTTGGGAAGTGAAGTGCATTGCATCCGGCGGTATGAGTTCGAACTCAGGAAGACTAATAACTGAGTAACGTATATGATGGTGAAAGGTATGCTGAAGTACTAAATTGAGGCGAAGCAGGGGTTATCTCCTGCGGAGTGATCTTGAGTGGTATGGTCCTTACGTGTATGTTAGAAGATCTCATGTGTAATTGAAGGGTATGTGTTGAAATTTAAAAATTCGGGTCGCTTAAGAGAGTGGACTCAGTTGACGTGGGGATAAATGCGAGGGTTGTAGAGGATTTCAGTACTAGATGATCTGTGTTTTCACAAACTTGTAGATGATTTGAGTTTAATCTCACTATGACATTGTGGCATCATTAGAGTAAAAGTGTTATGAGTTGTTAAGTATGTCTTGATATATGGCTTCGAGCCAAGTTGGGGAGGTTGCTGTTGATTAGCTGATTGCACGGTTATGTGCTATGTTGGTTACGTATCGAGGTATGCTGGCGAATCGGTTCTAGTTGCAGAAATTGAGCCGGGGATGGGCGAGTGAAGCAAAATTTCGACAAAGGTTATATTATGTTCCATAGGGTATGAGAATTTCGGAATGTCTAGAGTTGTTGTTGGTAAAGAATGCTTGGTGCATAGAGCAGGAAGTTGTTTGGTTGTATTGGGATGAGGTCTCATTTTACGGTATCGGAGTGTCAATAAAGCACGAGTGGTTCTGTTCGTTAAATCAAGTAATTTGCAGATGAATAAGAGAGAATGACTCTCGAGAATGGTTTTAATGTGTTCAAGAATCTACATGTAGCACTCAGGTGTTTTAAGGTGGTGTATGTGACTAAAGACAGTGTTTTCGATAGAAAATGTCAAGACTTGTGGTATTTTTAAGTTGATCATGGGATCCCATGTGTCGGTACCTAGAAAGTAAAGGAAGCGAATTTAGACTCGCAGAAAGCTCTTCAGAGTAAAGCATTCGGGAGTGTGGTATTTTTGGGAAACAATTGAGAGAGTATTCAGTGGCCTATGGGTCTTAGACAGTGCGGTCTTATGTGCGAGTCTCGTGTGGTAAGCCTGGATCGAGGCATTGTGATGCTACAACGAGGAAGAAATATCAAGTGGTGATGAATAAAAAGGGGAATTAGATAGATGGAGTAGCTTGATAGTAGACCGAATCGGTATGGTAAAGATATGATTAAATCTTCGTATGTGTTCGAGGTAATGAGCTCTTACCGGTGTTGTGCAGCAAGGCTCTTGAGTTCTGACAGCTTGCTAGCTTGGTTTGGGTAGAAGGATTCAGTTCTGGCAGTTTAGCTTGTGCAATGGAATTGGGAGAGAGAGTTCTTGATGAGTTCTACCGTGGTTTAGAGACGTATATATTGCCTATGGGCATGCGAAGCATGGAAGGTGTAGTGATTTCTCTTCTAGATGGGATTGATGGAGAGTTCTTGACTAGAGGAATACATTGATGTTTGTGGTTAGGAAAAAAAAAAGGGAGATGGAGTTCCCATGTTATCCTAGTGTGTTATGGTATACGCGGTATGTTGTAGAGAATTGAGATTTGCGTGTTCGAGGTTTCGGTTCAGTTCATAATGGGAAGCCATTGAATTCTTAAGCAGCACGGTTAGCTGCAGGTGATTAAAGAATCGATCTTCAAATGATTAAGGAAAATGGTATTGCCAACCATAGTGATTCGACGGGGGTATATGTTCCAGTAAAAGGGCAATGTGATGTAAACTGATAATACTTCGGTAGTGTTGCGGCATTTAAGATTGACTGTTGATATCTGAGTTTGTTTGATGGCACAGGGAAACTTTAGAATACCTTTCGTGGGATGATTGGGTACTTGAGGTGTGATATGTATTCGTACGGCGCAATTTGGGATCAGGCATAGTGATTTGTGTGCTATATGGAGTTGGAGACTAGGGGTTCTCGTGTTCAGGCTATGCAGTTGTTGTAAATCGTGTGTATCGGCACCGTCTAGCGGTTATTGGGAATTAGAGGTCCGAATGGATCTTTCTTTGCTTGGTATGCCAAATTTTGGATATGATATTGGATTGTAGGCCGGTTGTCTCAGTGTTAGATTATTCTATTTTATTGTGCTACGGGCTAGGCCGGAAATGCCACGGGTTGAGCGGCAAGGTGCATTGGATTATGTTCTTGCAGAGTGGTATATATTTCAAAAGATGCAGCGGACGGCTGAGAAGGATTGTTTTTCTTAATGGGGCATTCGTGATGGATGTCAGTGCAGAGGTTTCTACCATTGATTCAGTTCCAGTATTGAGTGACTTTTCCGATGCATTTTTTTTGTGGCCGGGCATGTCGCCGGGTGAGATGGCGGATTTCGGTATTTATTTGGTGCCGGGCACCGTATCGTACGGCTCTGGCAGGAGTTATAGTAGTGGAAGGAGCAGCTTCAGGCTTCTTGGTATTGAGTTCGTTGGCAGGACAATGTGGCTACGCATTTAGCTTGAGTTAGCTTGGTTAGTCTTGAGTTGTATTGTTGAGGGACAGGTGGATTCGATCGTTATTGAACTTGTTAGTGATCTGGGGAGATCTATGAGTTGCTTTTTTTGTGCTGTGAGGCGTTATGATTTGTTGGTTATGGGCACACGTGGTGCAGATCTATTGGGGATTCATAGTGGAAGTCGAGCGGGAAGAGTAATCGGATGTTGCTCGGTAAATGGAGTGTGGGTTATGACCTATCAGGTGGCGTGTCGTATGTTGTTTATTTCACCGTGGGTGCAATGAATTGCCTTGGTTTCAGACATCAAATTGGGTGTGGCTGTCGAATTTTGATCACAGTGTCTTGATGTGCTCCATGTGTAACAGTGTTTGGATAGGATCGCGCATTGTAGCGAGGCTGTGTTGAGTTATGACCTTTCGGGGTAGATTTAGGTGTTCTATTTCTATGATGTGAGACTGGGTCTCAGCCTTGTGTTGTGATGATACTGATGAGCTTGAAGTACAGCTCTTTTGTTTGAGTTATTTTCATGATTTGAGTATATTCAGGTCGTTTCTTGTTGGTACGCGTATTATGCAAGTTGTGGCTTAGGCCTGTATTGAGGTATCATATCACCAGAGTGGTGTGTTGGATTCGAGGTGATCGTTAGAGTCATTAATGAATACGAACAGAATTGATTGCAGCTTGTTAGAGAGTAATATCAAGATACAGCCCGGAAATCTGTTGTGATATTAGTCAAAGGGAAGTGGCTTCATGAATGGTTGATTGAGAAATGGTTACGGTTTATAGCATGTTTCATTTATCGTTGGCAGTATATGAAAGTGTTGGAATAAGACATTAGCTAACAAAAGGTTTTCTATCGGTATTTGATTATTATGGGCAACTGCTGTAAATAGAGGCTATCGTTTCGAGTGTTTGGATTATGTGGTATATCATATGATTTCACCTGAGGTTGCAAGTATGGGTTATTACAGCTGGTTCTGGTTTATTCTGCTATAGATGTGAGGTTCTGATATTGTGTATGATTTCGGAAAGTGCAATGTGGTTCTATGGTTTATGGT
>NW_017675827.1:29968-36097 GCF_001879085.1 Nicotiana attenuata
TTGTGACACCCGGTCGGTAGTAATTAACAGTTTCTAATGTCCATTAAGTTGTATCTTCTATTCATTTATGTTTAATAATTGTTAGTGAAAGGATTAGGGTTAGTTGGCTGGCCTTGTCTTCACGAGAGGCGCCATCACGACCGGGTATGGGAATTGGGTCGTGACAAGTTGGTATCAGAGCCTAGGTTACTAGGTCTCACGAGTCATGAGCAGGTTTAGTAGAGTCTCGCGGATCGGTACAGAGACGTCTGTATTTATCCTCGAGAGGCTGCAGAACCTTTAGGAAAACTTCCCATTCTTGGAATTCTTATCGTGCGTACTTGATTCAGCTTGAGATATAACTCTTGAAATTCCTTCCACACGTCTTTATGCGCACGTGAGCGCTCAGTATTATATGTGCCTTGATGGTTTGTGATTCCCCGATCGAGGGGCGAGATGTAATCTTCGTGAGTATGTTGGGCCAGTCTGGAGGACTTGAGGCCGGATCCTTGCCTATGGCTTGAGCACCGAGGTGCTGATTGTGTGAGCAAGTGTTTTGAACTTATATGTTCAGTATTGCCCCTATTAGCCGGAATGGCGGTTTAGTATTCAGGTGATGAGTATGTTAGTACTGCGAGATGTAATTATATGACTTGGTAGTGACGAAGAAATCTGCAGGATAATAGATGAACTGTTAAGTGATTCGACTCCTATTGTGGATTGATGTGTAGCCCGAATTATGGGAGCATGAAGAACATTGTCGTACCTCCTAGTTGGGAAGTGAAGTGCATTGCATGCGGCGGTATAAGTTCGGACTCAGGAAGACTAATGACTGCGTAACGTATATGATGGTGAAAGGTATGCTGAAGTACTAAATTGAGGCGAAGCAGGGGTCATCTCCTGCGGAGTGTTCTTGAGTGGTATGGTCCTTACGTGTATGTTGGAAGATCTCATGTGTAATTGAAGGGTATGTGTTGAAATTTAAAAATTCGGGTCGCTTAAGAGAGTGGACTCAGTTGATGTGGGGATAAATGCGAGGGTTGTAGAGGATTTCAGTACTAGATGATCTGTGTTTTCACAAACTTGTAGATGATTTGAGTTTAATCTCACTATGACATTGTGGCATCATTAGAGTAAAAGTGTTATGAGTTATTAAGTATGTCTTGATATATGGCTTCGAGCCAAGTTGGGGAGGTTGCTGTTGATTAGCTGATTGCACGGTTATGTGCTATGTTGGTTACGTATCGAGGTATGCTGGCGAATCGGTTCTAGTTGCAGAAATTGAGCCGAGGATGGGCGAGTGAAGCAAAATTTCGACAAAGGTTATATTATGTTCCATAGGGTATGAGAATTTCGGAATGTCTAGAGTTGTTGTTGGTAAAGAATGCTCGGTGCATAGAGCAGGAAGTTGTTTGGTTATATTGGGATGCGGGTCTCATTTTACGGTATCGGAGTGTCAATAAAGCACGAGTGGTTCTGTTCGTTAAATCAGGTAATTTGCAGATGAATAAGAGAGAATTACTCTCGAGAATGGTTTTAATGTGTTCAAGAATCTACATGTAGCACTCAGGTGTTTTAAGGTGGTGTATGTGACTAAAGACAGTGTTTTCAATAGAAAATGTCAAGACTTGTGGTATTTTTATGTTGATCATGGGATCCTATGTGTCGATACCTGGAAAGTAAAGGAAGCGAATTTAGACTCGCAGAAAGTTCTTCAGAGTAAAGCATTCGGGATTGTGGTATTTCTGGGAAACAATTGAGAGAGTATTCAGTGGCCTATGGGTCTTAGACAGTGTGGTCTTATGTTCGAGTCTCGTGTGGTAAGCTTGGATTGAGGCATTGTGATGCTACAGCGAGGGAGAAATATCAAGTGGATGATGAATCAAAAAGGGAAATTAGATAGATGGAATAGCTTGATAGTAGACCGAATCGGTATGGTAAGGATGTGATTAATTCTTCGTATGTGTTCGAGGTAATGGGCTTTTACAGGTATTGTGCAGCAAGGCTCTTGAGTTCTGACAGCTTGCTTAGCTTGGTTCGGGTAGAAGGATTCAGTCCTGGCAGTTTAGCTTGTGCAATGGAATTGGGAGAGAGAGTTCTTGATGAGTTCTACCGTGGTTTAGAGACGTATATATTGCCTATGGGCATGCGAAGCATGGAAGGTGTAGTGATTTCTCTTCTAGATGGGATTGATGGAGAGTTCTTGACTAGAGGAATACATAGATGTTTGTGGTTAGGAAAAAAAAAGGGAGATAGAGTTCCCATGTTATCCTAGTGTGTTATGGTATACGCGGTATGTTATAGAGAATTGAGATTTGCATGTTCGAGGTTTCGGTTCAGTTCATAATGGGAAGTCATTGAATTCTTAAGCAGCACGGGCAGCTGCAGGTGATTAAAGAATCGATCTTCAAATGATTAAGGAAAATGGTATTGCCAACCATAGTGATTCGACGTGGGTATATGTGCCAGTAAAAGGGCAATGTGATGTAAACTGATAATACTTCGGTAGTGTTGCGGCATTTGGGATTGACTGTTGATGTCTGAGTTTGTTTGATCGCAGGGAAACTTTAGAATACCTTTTGTGGGATGATTGGGTACTAGAGGTGTGATATGTATTCGTACGGCGCAATTTGGGATCAGGCATAGTGATTTGTGTGCTATATGGAGTTGGAGACTAGGAGTTCTCGTGTTTAGGCTATGCAGTTGTTGTAAATCGTGTGTATCGGCACCGTCTAGCGGTTATTGGGAATTAGAGGTCCGAGTGGATCTTTCTTTACTTGGTATGCCAAATTTTGGATATGATATTGGATTGTAGGCTGGTTGTCTCGGTGTTGGGTTATTCTAGACTATTGTACTACGGGCTAGGCCGGAAATACCACGGGTTGAGTGGCAAGGTGCATTGGATTATGTTGTTGCAGAGTGGTATATATTTCAAAAGATGCAGCGGACGGCTGAGAAGGATTGCTTTTCTTAATGGGGCATTCGTGATGGATGTCAGTGCAGAGGTTTCTACCATTGATTCAGTTCCGGTATTGAGTGACTTTTTGGATGCGTTTTTTGTGGCCAGGCATGTGCCGGGCACCGTATCATACGGCTCTGGCAGGAGTTATAGTAGTGGAAGGAGCAGCTTCAGGCTTCTTGGTATTGAGTTCGTTGGCAGGCCAATGTGGCTACGTATTTAGCTTGAGTTAGCTTGGTTAGTCTTGAGTTGTATTATTGAGGGACAGGTGGATTCGATCGTTACTGAACTTGTTATTGATCTGGGGAAATCTATGAGTTGCTTTTTTTGTGCTGTGAGGCGTTATGATTTGTTGGTTATGGGCACACGTGGTGCAGACCTATTGGGGATTCATAGTGGAAGTTGAGCGGGAAGAGTAATCAGATGTTGCTCGATAAATGGAGTGTGGGTTATGACCTATCAGGTGGCGTGTCGTATGTTGTTTATTTCACCGTGGGTGCAATGAATTGCCTTGGTTTCAGACATCAAATTGTGTGTGGCTGTCGAATTTTGATCTCAGTGTCTTGAGGTGCTCCATGTGTAACAGTGCTTGGATAGGATCGCGCATTGTAGCGAGGCTGCGTTGAGTTATGACCTTTCGGGGTAGATTCAGATTTTCTATTTCTATGATGTGAGACGGGGTCTCAGCCTTGTGTTGTGATGATACTGATGAGCTTGAAGTACAGCTCTTTTGTTTGAGTTATTTTCATGATTTGAGTATATTCAGGTCGTTTCTTGTTGGTACGCGTATTATGCAAGTTGTGGCTTAGGCCTGTATTAAGGTATCATATCACCAGAGTGGTGTGTTGGATTCGAGGTGATCCTTAGAGTCATTAATGAATACGAACAGAATTGATTGCAGCTTGTTAGAGAGATAATATCAAGGTATGGCCCGAAAATCTGTTGTGATATTAGTCAAAGGGAAGTGGCTTCATGAATGGTTGATCTAAGGAATGGTTACGGTTTATCGCGTGTTTCATTTGTTGTTGGCAGTATATGGAAGTGTTGGAATAAGACTTTAGCTAATAAAAGGTTTTCTATCGGTATTTGGTTATTATGGACAACTGCTGTAAATAGAGGCTATCGTTTCGAGTGTTTGGATTATGTGGTATATCATATGATTTCACCTGAGGTTGCAAGTATGGGTTAGTACAGCTGGTTCGGGTTTATTCTGGGTATAGATGTGAGGTTCTGATATTGTGTATGATTTCGGAAAGTGCAATGTGGTTCTATGCTTTATGGTTTAAATGGACTGTGAGATTTCGGCTATATTGTGTTGTCGGACCTATATGAGATACGGTGACGTGAGATCACCCCGGGTATATGCTTGGTAAAGTTATTCAGCTGTTGGTTAGCTTCTAGGACAACTCTGGGTAAGCTCGAGGACGAGCGTTGGTTTAAGTTGGGGAGGATGTGACGACCCGACCCGTCATCTCATGTATTACAGCCCCATTTTCCCCATTTACTGCTTCTTCATGTTTCATTATCAACAACGAGTGAGCTATAGTTGAATTGAATTGGTTTGGATAGGAAATGAGACACTTAGTCTCTTTAAGGAAGGTTTAAGTTTGAAAGGTCAACCGGACATTGACTTATGAGTTAGAAGGCTCGGATGTGATTTCCGGTGATTCGGTTAGCTTCGGGGGATGATTTGTGACTTGGGAGTGCGATCGAAATTGATTTTGGAGGCCCGGTGTAGAATTAGGCTTGAATTGGCGAGGTTAGTATTTTGGCGAATTCCGGTGGATGGGTGAGAATTTGATCCGAGGGTCGGAATGGAATTCCGAGAGTTGTTGTAGATTCGTTAAGTGATTTTGGATATGTGTGCAAATTTTCAGGTCATTCGTACATCGTTTGGTCGGGTTTTTGATCGAAAGTGCATTTCGGAAGTTCTTGAAGAACTTAGGCTTGAATCCGATGTGAATTGATGATTTTAGCGTTGTTTGATGTGCTTTGATGATTGGAACAAGTTTGAATGATGTTATGGGATATGTTGGTGTTTTTGGTTGAGGTCCCGGGGGCCTCGGGGTGATTCCAGATGGCTAACGGGATGAAATTGGAGTTGAGGAATTGCAGGTTATAGCTGGTATCTGATATTTTCGCTTCTGCGGAAATGGACCGCAGAAGCGGTTCCGCAGAAGCGTGATGGTGGTCGCAAAAGCGGTCAAGAGCTGAGTAGGGTAGTTCCGCAGAAGCGGAACCTTTTTCGCACAAGCGAGTCCGCAGAAGCGGACGGGCGATCGCAGAAGCGATCTTGGTCTATAGATGGAGTTCCGCAAAAGCGGAGAATATGTCGCAGAAGCGGCCTTGGTTTTTTTTAGTGAAATTCCGCAGAAGCGGGAAATGAGCGCAGAAGCGGTATCGCGGAAGCGGGTGTGGGGACCGCAGAAGCGGAAACCCCTGGAGCCAGAAGGGATTTTATATTCATTTTTGTTCCGCGAAGCCTATGTTATTTCCACCATTTTTAAGCGAGCTTGAGAGCTATTGGACGGAATTGAAGGGGGATTTCGACGGGTAATTAATGGACGTAAGATTTCTGAACCTAAAACATGATTAGTATGTGAAATTAACCTAGAAATTCATGGAATTAAGCCTTAAATTGATGATCTAGGGCTTGGGATTTTGAGATTTAAATTTGGGGATTTGTGGGAGCATTTGAGCTCGGATTTTGGTAAATTTGATATGTATGGACTCGTGGCGAGACGAGGAATCCGGTAATGTGAGTTTTGTAATTTTTCGAGAAGTGGGCCCGGGGCTCGGGTTTTGCTAGTTTCGAGATTTCTGCTATTTCTCGATTATTTTCGATTGGGTATTGTTCCCTTAGCATATTGTGATGTATTCGCTCTGATTTTGGTTAGATTCGACGCGCGTGGAGGCTGGTTTGAGGGGCAAAGGCGTCGCGAGCTAGGGATTTTGCCGGTTCGAGGTTAGTAATACTTGTAAATGATATCCTGAGGGTTTGAAACCCCGGGTTTGCACATCATAGTGCTGTATTGAGGTGACTTGCACGCCGGATAGCGAGCGTGGGGTAGAGCACCGTTGGGGATTGTGACTTGGTCCGTCCCGATTGATGAAATTACTACGTATTTGACTGAAACTACTTGTTATCATCATGATTTGGGCTGATTGCCATGTTTTGGGCTTCGTGCCGA
>NW_017675827.1:39275-58772 GCF_001879085.1 Nicotiana attenuata
ACCCTATAGCCTGTCGAAGATAAATACATACGTCTCCGTACCGATCTACAAGACTCTATTAGGTTTGCCCATAACTTGTGAGACCTACGTGAACCTAGTGCTCTGATACCATGTTGTCACGACCCATTTTCCTTAATAGGTCATGATGGCGCCTAACACCGTTGTCAGGACAGCCGATGCGGAATGTGATTTAAGTTCTCAGTTTTACTTTAGCCAAAGACAGTTATACTAGATTTTCGAATTTAAAGATAAGACCAGTAAAGATCATAAAGTGCTAAAATAGCGATACAACCCCAAAATAAATGTATACTACTGTGTGTGCCAGAACCTGGTGTCACAAGCTACGGGCGACTAGTAGAATATACACAAAAGAATAATACACTATCCTACTGTCTGAATCAGAATAGACAGAAACAAAAGTACAAGGAAAGACTTCTTCGGCTGCGGATCGGCATGAAAGAGAAGCAGCTCACCGTAGAAGTCCCCAAGCGTGCTCACTGATGCGCACCAGGATGATGTCCAGATCCACCTGCCTCAAATCCTGTACATTTATGTACAGAAGCGCAGTATGAGTACATAAACCACATGTACTCAGTAAGTATCCGTCTAATCTCGAAGAAGTAGAGACGAGAGGTCGACTTGATACTTACTAAAGTCAAGATAATATAATAATAAAGTGAGATATACAGCATGAAGAATTTTCAATAGCACAAGTTTAAGAGAAGAGTCATATTCATGTTCTTGACATAATTAAACTACCAGTTTTCCCTTTTTCATATTAAACAAGTGATCATTTCATATCTAAATGTAAGCATATAAATCATGCACAATCATGCCGAGGTCGACGGCCCGCTCCAACAGAAAATAAATTGTGCACTGCCGAGGGTCGAGCGGCACGAACCATAGAAGCATCTATTCTCACCGAGGCGATCGCCCCGGTCCATAATCATCAAGAAAATATCAGGAAAACACATAAGGCTCAATTACATACAAGTGAATTCCTACCAAGACTCAACAAACTCATAAGTTCACTTTTCATTTCCTCAAGTCTCTAGCAAATCATAAATGATCATATTGGCAATTTAAAACAAGAAATATTCCCCCAATTAGACATGATGTGGGTCCTAAACTACCCGAACAATTATCATTATAGTAGCTACGCACGGACTCTCGTCACCTAGTACGTACGTAGCCCCCGCATTTAACAACAATTACTCATTTATAGTCCTATGGGGACGATTCCCTCTTACAAGGTTAGAAAGGACACTCACCTCGCTCCAAAGTGCACTTCCAATGTCCAAGAACGAGCCCAAGTCCTTAATTCGAAGCCGAACAATCCCAAACTAATCAAACGAAGTAAGAACTAGTAAATAAAGGCTTACAAGGTCGAACCCTAACTATTTAGGCAATTTCCTAACCATTAACACAAGTTTCCTAAATTCCGACCCCGGGCCCACGTGCCCGGATTCCGAGATTTTTCGAAGAAAGTTGTTCTCTATCACCAAAGGATCACAATATATGATTTCTAGTTCATTACATGGCAAAGTTTTATGATAAATTCTTAGTTTTATGAAAACCCTAGGTCTAGCTCAAATTCTTGATTTTTACTAAATTTTTGGTGTTTAATCTACCTAATAATCATGTATTTAAGCTGAGGATGAAGGGAAATTACTTACCTTACAAGTTATGTGGAAACCCTCTCTTGGTAGAACCCAAATCGCCTAAGTGTAGAGTGAAAAATGAGAGAAATGAGTTTGAGTTCGTATTAAATCAACCCTTCTGCCCCCAGTTATTTTCGCATCTGCGGAATCCGCTTCTGCGGAATATGGCCGCTTCTGCGGCTTTTGGGATTTGGGGCTCGACCGCTTCTGCGGTCTGGGGGCCGCATAGGCGGAACCGCTTCTGCGGTCCCTGGGCCGCTTTTGCGGTTTCCCCTGGCCTGCCTCTTCTCCGCTTCTACGATCTAATGACCGCATCTGCGGTCTCCCTTCTGCGGTCCAAGAACCGCAGATGCGGTTATGACAGAAGCAACAAGCTTTAGTCATTTTCCAAATTCTATCTTCACTCGAGCCTCGCTCGTTTGACGCTCGGGGCTCCCGTGCCCCGCCCGAACATACCAACAAGTCTGAAATCACGAGGCGGACCTACTCGAACCCTCGAAACACTCAAAACAACGCTAAATCGAGGAATCAACCCCAAAACCAAATGAATCAAATCATTGAAATTCAAGTTCTTAATTCTCCTCCAACGGGTCAAAACGCCCTTAAACTACTCGGATTGACACCAAATTTTACGGGTAAGTCTTAACTGATATTTCGGACTTGTACCAAGTTTCGGAATCGAAATCCGAACCCGATACCTAGGAATACAATGATTTCTTAGTTTATTTAAACCCTTGAAACTTTAACTTAACAATTTCATATAAAAATTCATTATTCGGGCTAGGGACCACGGAATTCGACTCCGGGCATACGCCCATGTCCCATATTTTCCCACGGACCCTCATAAATTTTCAAAACTCGATTCCGGATCTGTTTCCTCAAAATGTTGACCGAAGTCAAACTTGGCCTTTTAAAAGAAACTTAAAGAAGCAACTAGACTTATTCTTGCTCAAAACTCTTCTAACTTCTGAACCACCCGTCCCCGCAAGTCATAAATTAGCTAAAGCAAGTGCGGGAAGTCTTATTTAAGGGAACGGGGTTCAAAAATGTAAAACGACCGGTCGGGTCGTTACAAATAGACCAAGAAATATTAAAAGGATGAAAACAAGAAAAAGAAAAAAAAACAATAATTGGGCCCGTGCATCGCACGGGTACATCATCTAGTGTAATTATACATTAATAAGGCTAATATTGCAATTATATGTAATTTAGCTTTAAATATACAAAATGCAACTATAAAAATGCACAAAAAATATTTTAACCATATTTAGGCATAAATATAGAAATCAAATGACTAAATCATCATAACAATAATTTGAGGGATAATTATTGAGGATTTTATGAATAAAAGGGAAGGAGATAAATCAATTTAATTATAAAAACCTTGTGCATGCTTATATGTGCCATTTTGGAAGTATTTATGCATATCAAAAAATATGTAGGGAAAAATTGGGTATCAACACGGGCTACAACCAGATCCTCATGGAAGAAGAGGACCAGTAAAAAACCACTTACATCACCCACCAGGGGACATATTCCTACGGGGTTATGCCGTTCAGGTTGAAAAACGCAGGGGCAACATATAAGAGGTTGGTGATCGAAATGTTCAAAGAACAACTCGGCAACCATGGAAGTATACATAGACGACATGTTGGTAAAGTCGAAAAGGAAGCTAGGAAGACCACATCGACCACTTGAGGGAAGCCTTATACATACTCAGAAGGTACAACATGAAATTGAAACCCGAGAAATGCGCCTTCTGAGTAACCTCGGGAAAGTTCCTCGGCTTCTTGGTATTGCAACGAGGCATCGAGGTCAACCCCGACCAAATCAAGGATATAGAAGGAATCCCAAAAAGCTTGACCAGCAAGAAATAGGTGCAGAAGTTGACCTGCCGTATAGCCGCCCTATCGAGATTCATCTCACGGTCCTCTGATAGGTGCCACAAATTTTTCGGTGTACTAAAAAAAAGACAACGGACTCCAATGGAATTCCGAGTGTGTCGACGCCTTAAAAGAACTATAGGCATACCTGTCTTCGTCCCCGCTACTCGCTAAAGCGGATCCTAGAGAACGTCTGCTCATCTACCTGGCCATGTCCGATGTCGCAGTAAGTGCAGTCCTGGTACAAAAAAGTAAAGGTACGCAGGCTCTCCTCCATTCATCAATCGATCAAATCGAGGTACGAACTATAAAATTGACTTGGGACTGGCGCAATCATATTGTCTCATATTAGCAGGACGGAGTGCTCCCAGACAATAAAAATGAAGCCAAGAAGCTTCGAATGCAGGCGGCCAGGTACAATGTCATCAACAACGACTTGTACAAATGAACATATGGCGGCCCCCTAGAAAAATGCTTCGGCCCAAATCAAACACGGTGCATCCTCGACGAAGTACACGAAGGTCACTGCGGAGCTCATAGCGGCAATCGAGCTCTTGTCAGATGCCTCATACGAGCAGGCTACTACTAGCCCACGATGAAAAAGGAGGTCGCCGACTTTGTAAGAAAATGCGAGCAATGCCAAAAGTAACCCCCATGACTTACAAGTGGGCGAGCACCTCCACTCAGTCACCTCGCCCTGGCCTTTCATCAAATGGGGAATTGACATCGTCGGACCCCTCCCAGCGGGACGAGGTGATGTGCGATTTCTTTTAGTTTTAACTGACTATTTTTTTCCAAGTGAGTAGAAGAAGGTGCATTCACCCAAATACGTGAGCAAGAAGTGATCACATTCATACGGAGGAACATCATATGTCGCTTCGGCATCCCCAAAGAAATCAGTTGTGACAACGGTCTCCAATTCACTGGGAAAAAGATCGCCGAGTTCTTTGAAAAATGGCACATCAAAAGAATACTCTCCACGCCATATCACCCCGCAGGCAATGATCAGTTAGAGTCTTCTAACAAATCAATATTAAACATCAGAGAGAAGAGGAGGTTGACCAAGGGCATAATAGTCATTTTAAATATATTAGTGCATTATTTGTTTGTATACTAGGCTCAAAAGTTTGGTTGTGGGTTCTTAATAACACGAAACCCCAAAACTAACGTGCCCATAAGCTATTAAATTCTTTAGGTGGACACAACTTTCCATTCAACCTTCACTATCTTCATTAAATGCATTACTTGATTGTTATTATTATTTTTCAATAAGTACTTTTAACTAGCAAAATTATTTTTTTGAT
Source organism: Nicotiana attenuata (assembly GCF_001879085.1). Lineage (NCBI taxonomy): Eukaryota > Viridiplantae > Streptophyta > Magnoliopsida > Solanales > Solanaceae > Nicotiana > Nicotiana attenuata. The sequence continues at coordinate 44,124 of NW_017675827.1, forward strand.
AATTTTATAATTCAAATGTTCACCTGATTAAAAATACTAAGGTCACATATATTTATATATGACAATTCTATTATCTCCTTAAGAAATATTATTTTATTTATTAACTATTCCAGGTAAAGAAGATTTTATTAAAAAAGAATTAGTGATAATATATGTAGATTTACATTCAAATGTTATTATATCATTATCAATTGATATCATTTTATACAAAGTTATCATTAAATTGCAATTTCAATTGGAATACTTCATAATATTCGGAAAAAAATATTTAAGAATAAAATATAGTTTCGAGTCCCCTTTTTTATTATAGAATTATAAAAAATTTATTCAAATAGTATAATAAGTATCCCCTCTCTAAAATATGAGTTGAGAATATTTGAAGTAAAAATTAAGACAATTAATTTGTGAAATTTTTTCTTTTAAAAATCGTTATATATTAGGAAGTACGAGAAGTATTGTCATACAGGATTATACTTCTCCCTCTATGATCGAAGTTAGTTGAGCACATACTCTATTCAATAAGAATTCAACATTATATAAATTTCAAAATANAACCACCAATACATCCTAAAACCTCATTCAAACTTGTTCTCGTTACCTCAAAACACATCAAACAACGCTAAAACCATCAAATCACATCGAATTCAAGCCTAAGTTTCTTAAAAACTTCCGAATTACGCATTCGATGAAAAACCCGACCAATGCACCTCTGAATGACCTGAAATTTTGCACACATATCCAAAATCACCTAACGGAGCTACTGCAACTCTCGGAATTCCATTCCGACCCACGGATCAAAATCTCACCTATCCACCGGAATTCGCCAAAATGCCAACTTTGCCAATTCAAGCCTAATTCTACTCCGGACCTCCAAAATCACTTCCGATCACACTCCTAAGACACAAATCACCTCCCGAAGCTAACCGAATCACTGGAAATCACATCCACCTTCTAACTCATAAGTCAACGTCCGGTTGACCTTTCCAACTTAAGCCTTCCTTAAAGAGACTAAGTGTCTCATTTCCTATCCAAACCAATTCAATTCAACTATAACTCACTCGTTGCTGATAATGAAACATGAAGAGGCAGTAAATGGGGGAAACGGAGCTATAATACATGAGACGACGGGTCGGGTCGTCACAGAAGTATCGTCATACAGGATTATACTTCTCCCTCTATGATCGAAGTTAGTTGAGTACATACTCTATTCAATAAGAATTCAACATTATATAAATTTCAAAATACATAAATATACAATTAATTATTTTTAAAATAGTCTCAACAAATACTACTATTGTGATGAAAATCGTATTATACCCTATATAGTATCTCAATCTTATCAAATGAAACTAGAAGAAACTGCAATATCTCAATTTACGGTCAATTTGATTAGTATTTAGAGTGATCGAGATATTAATTTATTTATAATATTATGTCATTCAACTAGAACAAAACACAAATTTTCTTGTTAAAATTCTTAATAATTAAAAATCACGATTATTATCTCAAAGAACCAAAAAATTCCTTTTCATCAACTATTTGGGAATAATATTAATATTTTTTATTATTTAAATTTAGATTAGTACCAAAAGAAAAAAGTAATACATTAACACACTGAAAATACTAAAAGAATAAAACTATATATCATTCAATTTAAAAAATGAAAAAAATACATGACGACTTATTTTTCAACTGACTTTTTAATTACTATTTAATATTAATTTAATTTAAGGATTAGTGATGCAAAATTTTTTAAAATAAAAATGGCCCTATGTAGAAATAATTTAAATTCTACTTGAATTATTATCTAATCACTCTATAATAAAGCATTAAACTCGACAAGTGTTTCAAAGTGATTGGTATAGTAATACGATTTCAGAAAAATTATAATGCATATAATGCAAAAGATAAATAACAATACATGTAATCATGGTTCTATACGTTATTACACAAAAGCCTATTCTCTTTCCTCTTTCCCTAAAGGCGTATAAAGTGTGTAATTAACAATAGACCAAGAAATATTAAAAGGATGAAAACAAGAAGAAGAAAAAAAAGCAATAATTGGGCCCGTGCATCGCACGGGTACATCATCTAGGGTAATTATACATTAATAAGGCTAATATTGCAATTATATGCAATTTAGCTTTAAAAATACATAATGCAACTATAAAAATGCACAAAAAATATTTTAACTATATTTAGGCATAAATATAGACATCAAATGACTAAATCATCATAACAATAATTTGAGGGATAATTATTGAGGATTTTATGAATAAAAGGGAAGGAGATAAATCAATTTAAATCCTTAAAATTATGGAAAAAATTATAAAAACCTTGTGCATGCTTATATGTGCCATTTTGGAAGTATTTATGCATATCAAAAAATATGTAGGGAAAAATTGGGTATCAACACCGGCTACAACCAGATCCTCATGGAGGAAGAGGACCAGGAAAAAACCACTTTCATCACCCACCAGGGGACATATTGCTACAGGGTTATGCCGTTCAGGTTGAAAAACGCAGGGGCAACATATAAGAGGTTGGTGATCGAAATGTTCAAAAAACAACTCGGCAACCATGGAAGTATACATAGACGACATGTTGGTCAAGTCGAAAAGGAAGCTAGGAAGACCACATCGACCACTTGAGGGAAGCCTTATACATACTCAGAAGGTACAACATCAAATTGAAACCAGAGAAATGCGCCTTCTGAGTAACCTCGGGAAAGTTCCTCGGCTTCTTGGTATTGCAACGAGGCATCGAGGTCAACCCCGACCAAATCAAGGCTATAGAAGGAATCCCAAAAAGCTTGACCAGCAAGAAATAGGTGCAGAAGTTGACCTGCCGTATAGCCGCCCTATCGAGATTCATCTCACGGTCCTCTGATAGGTGCCACAAATTTTTCGGTGTACTAAAAAAAGACAACGGACTCCAATGGAATTCCGAGTGTGTCGACGCCTTAAAAGAACTATAGGCATACCTGTCTTCGTCCCCGCTACTCGCTAAAGCGGAACCCAGAGAACGTCTCCTCATTTACCTGGCCATGTTCGATGTCGCAGTAAGTGTAGTCCTGGTATGAGAAAATAAAGGTACGCAGTCTCCAATCTACTACATTAGCAAAACTTTGGTCGACGTTGAGACGAGGTACCCCCACGTCGAGAAGCTAGCCCTAGCCTTGGTCGTAGCTTCACGAAAGCTTAGACCCCATTTCCAGTGCCACCCCATCTCAGTGGTCACGAGTATCCTCCACAAACCCGAACTGTCGGGTAGATTGGCCAAATGGGCCATAGAGCTGAGCGAGCACGATATAACCTTTCAGCCGCGAACAGAGATAAAGTCGCAAGTACTTACCGACTTCGTTTCCGACTTTAGTGCAAAGATAATGCCTGAAGCCGAAAGGGAAACTGCCAGTACTTCCACCAAAATGCAAGACCAATGGGTTCTGTACACCGATGGCGCTTCTAACGTGTCAGGATTTAGACTGGGACTCATACTCAAGGTCCCAACAGGCAAAATAATTCGCCAGTCCATAAGGTGCCCTGATATGGCTAACAATGAGGCCGAGTATGAGGCCGTGATTGCCGGATTAAAATTGGCACTCAAGTATGGAGCACGACGAGTAGTCCTACGATGTGACTCGCAACTCGTCGTCAATCAAGTCACAGGGACTTTCCAAATCAAGGAACAACGGCTACAGAAATGCTAGGCCGAAATCTGCAAAGTGTTACCCGACTTCGACGAATGCCAATTTGATCAAATAACTCGAGCGCAGAACATCGAAGCGGACGGTCTCACCAACTGGCAGCGGCCACCAAAAGCATAACGGGAGAAGCGAACGTGGTCACTCTCCTCCATTCATCGATCGATCAAATCGAGGTACGGACTATAAACTTGAATTGGGACTGGCGCAATCGTCTTGTCTCATATTAGCAGGACGGAGTGCTCCCAGACAATAAAAAAGAAGCCAAGAAGCTTTGAATGCAGGCGGCCAGGTACAACGTCATCAACAACGACTTGTACAAATGAACATATGGCGGCCCCCTAGCAAAATGCTTTGGCCCAAATCAAACACGGTGCATCCTCGAGGAAGTACACGAAGGTCACTGCGGAGCTCATAACGGCAATCAAGCTCTTGTTAGAAGCCTCGTATGAGCAGGCTACTACTAGCCCACGATGAAAAAGGAGGCCGCCGACTTCATAAGAAAATGCGAGCAATGCCAAAAGTACCCCCCATGACTCACAAGTGGGCGAGCACCTCCACTCTGTCACCTTGCCCTGGCCTTTCATCAAATGGGGAATGGACATCGTCGGACCCCTCCCAGCGGGACGAGGTAATGTGCGATTTCTTATAGTTTTAACTGACTATTTTTTTTCCAAGTGGGTAGAAGAAGGTGCATTCACCCAAATACGTGAGCAAGAAGTGATCACATTCATATCACCCCGTTCCCAAAGAAATCAGTTGTGACAACGGTCTCCAATTCACTGGGAAAAAGATCGCCGAGTCTTTGAAAAATGGCACATCAAAAGAATACTCTCCACGCCATATCACCCCGCAGGCAACGATCAGGTGGAGTCTTCTACCAAATCAATATTAAACATCATGAAAAAGAAGCTCAAGAACGCCAAGGGACTGTGGCCGGAATCGGTGCCGGAAGTGCTATGGGCATACCGCACAACGCCAAAAACAAGCACAGGAGAAACACCATACTCACTAGTCTATGGGACTGATGCAGTAATACCGGTCGAGGTCGGAGAACCAAGTCTGAGATATTCACACGATAGCGGACCAACTAACGAAGAAAGCATGAGGCAAGACCTCAACGAGGTCGAATAGCGAAAAGACATGGCTTATATAAGGATGGTCGCTCAGACACAACAAGTAGAGCGCTATTACAACAAAAAAGCCAAGGTCATACCGCTCAAAGTAGGGGACTACATACTCAAAGCCAAAACATAAGCGAGCAAGGACCCACAAGAAGGAAAACTAGGGACTAATTGGGATGGCCCATGTAAGATCACGGCAGCAGCAAGCAAAGGGTCATTCCAATTAGAAATAATGGAGGGGAAGTTATTGCCAAACAACTGGAACGTCGCCCACCTCAAGTACTTCAACTTCTAAGAAAAGATGTTCTCCGGGTCGTACTCTTTTTTCCTCAGCTGAGTTTTGTCCCAATTGGGTTTTCTCAGGGAGGTTTTTCACCAGGCGACAAGGAGGACATCTCCAAGTTTATGGCTCGAGCAGGTTAGATTACAAGTTAGCAAGTTCATTGTCCGGCCCCTCGAATACTTCTCCAAGCCGAACTATAAAGGGACTAGATAGACTAGGACTGGAATACCACGTAAAGTTTGATATATATATGAAAGCAAAGTATACAAACACATGATATTCGCCTGTCTCTACCAAAGTTTTAACTCCGCACCACATTAAAACTTGTTCGAATCAACTAAGAGTCAACATTTGACCTCGCTCGAACCGACTCACATTCGACCTTGTTCGAATCAACTAAGAGTCAATATTCGACCTCGCTCGAATCGACTCACATTCGACCTTGTTCGAATCAACTAAGAGTCAACATTCGACCTCGCTCGAATCGACTCACATTTGACCTTGTTCGAATCAACTAAGAGTCAACATTCGACCTCGCTCGAATCGACTCACATTCCACCTTTTTCGAATCAACCACGAGTCAACATTCGACCTCGCTCGAATCGACTCATATTCGTCCTTGTTCGAATCAGCTAAGAGTCAACATTCGCCCTCGCTCGAATCGACTCATATTCGACCTTGCTCGAATCAACTAAGAGTCAACATTCAACCTCGCTCGAATCGACTCATATTCGACTTTGCTCGAATAAGTAAAGTAATATTCGACCTCGTTCGAATTAACTCACGATCAACCTAGTTCAAGTTAGTGCGTTCGACCTCGTTCGAATTAGTAAAGAACCATATTCAAACACACTCGGATTCAACTCATGCTCAACCTGACTTGAGTTTGTCGACGCCCCTTTTTCTTCTTTTAAAAGGCGAAATCGGGTTTACAATATTTGGGCGGACAACTCCTTTCCCTTTTGGGAATTGGGTTTTGGAGTTTGAAGAGTCGCCACCTAATGATCAAGTGCAATAGGACACTAAGAAGGGATTTAGTTGGAAAACTAGAGTTTGGGTAAGGGCTAGAAATTATCTCGAGGGGAAGGTGTTAGGCACCCCTCAAGATCCACTAGTGTGGTTTCCGGCCATGCTACAATTGTGACTTTAAAGCAAGTAAGCATACAAGNGTGTTCTTTATAAAGTAAAAATAAGGTATCAATTTGAAAATCAATCAAAAGGGTCCCGGATCCAATTGTAATCACAGAAAACCTTAAGTAATTAAGGAAAGAGTCATATAGATATGGAAATAATTCAAACGTTGGTACAGAATCACAGAAGAAATACACAAGACCAAGTATTTTAAGGAAAACATCACAAGCCTAGGATTTTTACACAAAAGGATCAAAATAAACAGCCAGTAGGGTAAAAGGGATTCAATCGAAATAAATCAGTGATGAATCATTAGCATGATTAAAGGGATTTCAAAATCAATTCTTGGTGAAATATTTTGAAAGGGAAGTTTTCCTCATATATAAAGCATACAATTTAATCAAAAGAAGAGTCTAACAATGAAAGTTTCAGAACCACAGGCAAGTAGGATTTGAGTTCGATTACAGGCTCACCGTGAGTCTGGAAACCTAGGGTTCCAAAGTGAAACCCTAGTGCCATCTACCCAAAGAGAAACCCCCCAAATTTAGGGTTTCAAATAGAATCGGAGGTGAGAAATCATTGAGAGAGGCAAACATACGCGATAGCAAACACATTGATTCAAAGGCATGCTTGAGAAAATCTTGGAATTCAAAACAGATCTCAGAAGTTTAAACAAAGCAGGTAAGAGCAATACTTAGCAGGAATACCAACAAAACACAGTAAAGTGAAACAAAATCAAAGAGCACGAACACATAGCAAAGAGTAAAGGACAAACAACCTAGTTAACATGTGAACAAGGAACAGCAAAACGATGTTGCAAAATCGAAATAAGAAAACAAACTTGAGCATAATAAGAAATAAACAAGCGAGTATAAACACACATAAGAGAGAGCAAAAGATACAGAAAACATTTTAAAGAAACTTTTTCCAGAAACCCTAAAAATTGGATTTGACGGTTTCGAGAAAGAAAATTTGGGGAAAACCTGTAAAACGTCAAGCAAGGACCAAGCATGTCACAGTGCTAAAAGAAATGAACGAGTATAGAACCTTAGAAGGCTTAAAATGGAAGAGAAAACCCTAGAATGAGAAGGTCTTGAGAGAAGTCGGATCCTGAGTCGAAGAGACTCATATTGCCTTGAACATGCCGGAAAATGGCCGTAGAGGCCATAGATCTTGCAGATCTGAGACAGATCTAAAGGAAACCGTGGAAGTCAGGCCTCCAAACTTCGAGTAACTCAAGCTGAGGGTGAGGGAGAGGGAGCACAGGCCATCCATGGCCAGGGGTGCCATGGATTCCGGTGGAGGTGAGACGGAGATCGGTGGAATAGGGTTAGGGTTTCGGAGGGTTAGAGAGGTTTTTTTGGGAGATAAGGGAGTTTAGAGGCGGCGTCTTTGTGCAAATGAATCAGGGTTAGAGGGGTTAGGGGATTAAAAAAGGAAAGAACGAGTTATAGCCGTTGATCGGACGATCAACGACCAGGATTTAAAGAGAACCGGACGAGTTTAAGAAATAGGGCTAAGGGGTCGGGTCAAAATCAAAATTGGGTCGTTTAATATTAGGGTGGAATTGGGGTCAATTGAGGCCACAATTGCAATTGGAAATGGCTATGTATTAAGTAACCAATTTCTCCCCTTTTAATTTTTATAAAATAATTAAACTGATTTTAAAACAAATTAAAAACACTGAACTAATTAATAATATATAATCATTAATCTAAAAATACTGGGAATGATTTTGTAATTGTAAAATAGGCTATAATTGCAATTATACGCAATTTAGCTTTAAAAATACCAATTAAATTTATATAAAAATATGCAAAAAATCACCTTAATTATACTTTGGTGTAAATATGAGAATATAAATAAAGTATTCCCAAAATGATAATCCTGGGAGCAATTATTGGATTTTATACTGCTAGAAATAGACAATAAATGGATTTTTAAAATCTTAAAAATTAGGAAAAAATATCAAAACTCTTGGGCATGCTTATATATGCATACACATTCTATTTTGAAAGTATTTTTGAGTATGAAAATACATAGGGAAAAATTGGGTATCAACAGTAGAATTCACGAAACATGTATACACAAAGCAAATTCACCATCCATCCGGCCATCAGACAATGAATATATCCCAGCTAAGAGATACTCTACCCTTATTTGCTATTCTCTCTTTGCATGAGTCTAATCTCTGACTCCACATTTGCATGAGTCTAATCCTTGACTCCATACTTGCATGAGTCTAATCTCTTACTCCACATTTGCATGAGTCTATTCCTTGACTCCATACTTGCATGAGTCTAATCTCTGACTTCAGATTTGCATGAGTCTAATCCTTGACTCCATATTTGCATGAGTCTAATCCTTGAATCCATGTTTGTATGAGACTAAGCTCTGTCTCCCATCTTGCATGAGTCGAATCCTTGACTCCATATTTGCAAGTGTCTAATCTCTAACTCCATACTTGCATGAGTCTAATCTCTGACTCCATATTTGCATGAGTCTAATCCCGGACTCCATATTTGCATAAGGCTAAGCACTGCCTTCTCTTTGCATGAGGTTAAGCTCTACCTCCATATCTGCATAAGGCTAAGCATTGCCTTCCATTTGCATGAGACTAAGCCCTATCCCGAATCTTGCATGAGGTTAAGCTCTACCTCCATATTTGGATAAGGCTAACTCCTGCCTCCCTCTTGCATGAGTCTGAGCCCTGACTCCCTATTTGCATGAGGCTGATCCTTGCCTCCATATTTGCATGAGGCTAATCCTTGCCTCCATATTTGCATGAGGCTAATCCTTGCCTCCATATTTGCATGAGGCTAATCCTTGCCTCCCCACTTGCATAAGGCTAATCCTTGCCTCCCCTCTTGCACGGGACTAAGCACCGTCCCTCTTTGCACAGATATTGCTCTATTTATACTACTATCTACTTGCTTTTCAATCGAGGTAAGCTCTGCCCTCCATTTCACAAGACTAAGCCTTGTCTTGTTACATCATATTATTGCATCTCATGGGCTGAAACATCGCCAATCTGTCCAAAGGCGTCATAGTCTAAAGGCATCATTCTCATAGCCGGAGGACACCATGCCATGGCCTGAGGATCCCTCAAACTTGCATATCATTATTCAAAGGCATCATGGTTCGGAGGCACCATTTTCATGGCCCGAGAACACCATTTCATGTCCTGCGAATCCCTCACTAAATAATTCATGGCCTAGGACGTCATGGTCCAAGGACGTCATCTTTAACCGTCCGAAGACAACCTTCATGGTCCAAAGGGAATCTGCATCATGTTTAAGTTTTCGCAAATACGTTTGTAGCATCTTCTATCTGTAGGTAACCAGTAAGAAACCACTATCCTAGCAGGAGCGATCTCGCTCCAGTTCCCTCCAACCGTCCCGAGCCTTAACCGCTCATCGTAGCCGCTTCCACATCTCGTGTCCATTCTTGCAATAATTTCATCAGCATACTCTGCGGGTGAATCCAGAACTACACACGGCCTGATTCCTGTAAGACTAGGGATATGTAGGCAACTCGAAAACCGGAGTTCGGCCTCCGTCTTTCAAAACATCCCATCCAGGCAAAATTGGCCATCATTTCTTTACCCGAAAACTCTTTCATCCTTCCCGGGTAAAGAGGAGCAGCCGTTGTTACCCAATTTTTCCCTATATATTTTTAAATATGCATAAATACCTTCAAATAGCATATATATGCATATATAAGCATGCACAAGGTTTTTATAATTTTTCCCATGATTTTAAGGATTTAAATTGATTTATTTTCTTCCCTTTTATTCATAAAATCCCCAATAATTACTTCCCAAATTATTTTTATGATGATTTATTCATTTAATCCCTATATTATGCCAAAATATGGGTGATATATTTTTTATGCATTTTTTATAATTGCATTTGGTATTTTTCAAGCTAAATTGCAGATAATTGCAATATTATCCCTTTTATGTATAATTACATTTTATGTGCGTGAAATTGGTCCCTATATTTTTAAAATGATAATTATATATTTTAAATCATCTTGGAACATTAAATTATTTTCCAAAAACTACTTAGTATTTATTATAAATTAAAATAGGGAAAATTGACTATTTAAATTGTAGCCAGATTTGGCTTTCAATTTTAGCCAAATTAAGCCCAATACCCCAGCCCAATTTCGGATTAAAATACCCGACCCAGGCCCTAATTACACCTACCCGACCCAAAACCCATCAGATCTTCCCTCGTTCATTCTTTCCTTTTTAATTCTAAATGACCCCCTAACCCTAATCACTTTTCCATACCCGCCACCTTCAGATGCTCTCGTCCTCTTTCTTCTCTCAACCTAACCCTAATCCCTCTTCAACCGCCGCCTCCCTCTCCGGTCTTCTCCGGCGACCACCTTTCAACCCCAAACCTCCAATGGTCCCTCCATCGCCTTGCTCATCATCTTTGAGGCCTTCAAGGGCCCTGGGCCATGCCAACTTGTATCTAGGGTTGCTGTTTTGGTTGTTCATGGCTTCTCCGGTGTGATTTTGGGCAAAATCACACCATATTTGTTACGATCTTTGAAGTTTATAGCAGGTTCTTCAGTTTCTATTTGGGTTTCCTTTGAAACCCTAACTTTCTATGTATCTCTTAGATCTGTGCTATTTTTGACGATTCAAGTCTGTTTCTTTCTATGTTTTACACTATTCTCAAACTTCTTTTGCAAAAATCATCGATTGCGAGTTGTTTTACTTTCTTCGAAAGCTAGCGTTTTTGAACTTCTTATACACTTTGTTTAAACTGATTCTTTATGTTTGAAACTTCTATCCTTGCATATCTTGACTGATTCTATGTTCTTACTGCTTTTTCAACTCGCCTATGTTAAAAGCCCTAATTTTTTAGATCTTCTTTGTTTTGGTTCTGTGTGTTAGCATGGCTGCTCAATTCTTGTTAAGTTTCTGTGGTTACCGTGCTTCGAATAGGTTTTACTGAGTCCTTAGCCTACTTATATCACCTCTATGTGATTGTATTCATCTTGATTGTTCATCTCTTGCCTCTTTCTGTCGATATTGCTGACCATGCCTGTTTGCTACATCTGTTTGTTCTTCTCTATTTATATGTTGAAGTATAGAATCATAACTCTCTCTTGATTGATTCTGATTTCCTTATTTGATGGTTTGATTGAAAGATTTTCTTTTAAAACCCTAAAATTCTACCTTATCTGTTTAAATTGACTGATCCCCCTACCTTATTTGCTGTGGTACTTTATTCTCACTGAATCATTTCCTTAATTGGAGTTTTCCGAACTTAGTCCTAATTGGATACCCTATGCTTACTGAATCTTGATTCTCTCCTTATTAGTCATGTACTGATTTTTCTTGCCTTATATGCTACTGGCTCTTACCGTTTGAATTAATTCCCTTAACTTAAGGGAGTACTTGCCCTTGATTTTTTGAGTGACTGATTCTGAGTTCCTTAATTACCATGCTACTATGATTCTTACCTTATTTGCTACCTGTTTTCAAGCTATAAATACTCTGTCTTTCATTAGCACAAGACACGAACACTTGGGTTCAATACTATCTCTCATACTAAAAGAAAAGCTCTGCTCTCTCTTGTGCTATTTGCTACTGTTCTAAGTTAGCCGGCTGCAAGCCAAGGCTAACCATTTGTGCTCCCTTGTTCTTTCATTCTGCTTACTCTCCTCTTCACTGGTATGTCCTAGTTTCAATTTAAAGTTCCAACAACAACATGATTCTTTTATTGTTTCAGTTCCTCTTGTTTCTAGTTTGCTTTTATTTATGGTTTTGTGGTGAAATTTGTAGTTAAGAGTTACATTATTAGCATGTTATTATGTCTTCCCCTTCCTTTTGATCAGTATTGTTGATACCCAATTTTTTCCTGTCTATTTTTTTTATATGCAGAATATCTTCAAAATAGCATATATATGCATGTATAAGTATGTCCAAGCATTTTATTATTTTTCCCATAATTTTTAAGGTTCTAAACTGATTTATTTCCCTTTTTCATCCATAAAAGCCCAATGATTATTTTCAAAATTATTATTATTTTGGTAATTTAATAATTAGGATTTTATATTTATAGTAAAATATAGCTAACGCAATTTTTGTACATTTTTACAAATTTATTTAATATTTTAAAAGCTAAATTGCATATAATTGCAATATTAGCCTATTTTAAGATTTAATTGCGTTTATAATTACAAAATTAGCTCCGGTATCTTTAATCTAATATCTATATATTATTAATTAATTTAGTACCTTTAATTTGTTTCCAGAAAATCTTTTACTATTTTTTATAAAATAAATAAGGGAAAATGGCTATTTAGATGTTAGCCTGTTTTTATTCCAATTTTGGCCAGATTTGGCACCCATGATCCAACCCAATTTCAATTTCAAATTGCCCAGCCCAATTCCTAAAACTACCCGACCCACAGCCCGTCTAAAACGACCCGCCCGGCTCCCCTTTTAATCCTAGCCGTTGATTTAACACATCAACGGCTCACGTTCTCCTTTCCTTTTTTAATTTACCAACACCCCCTAAACCTAAATCATTTTCACCTACCAGCCGCCTCTGAACCCTCCCATTCTCTCAAACTCTCTCAACCACTCTCAGAAACCCTAGCCGCCATCTCTATCTCCACCACTTCCAACCCCAAATCCACCAGAATCTATAGTTGTTCTAACCATGGACGACCTATTCTCACCCCCTACTGCTCTAACGTGCTTGATACCTGAAGGTTCGAGGCCATACCTCGAAGGTCCTCGCTCAGACCTTCATCGATTCGAAGATCCCGGCCATCTCCGGCTTTGCTTCGGTGCCTCTTGGTCTTTTGAGCCTGATTGTGATATTCTCTAGCTTAGATCGTGACTTTTCCAGGCGTTCTCGCTTCTAGGGTTCTTCTGGAACCCTAGCCTTTCGAGGTTCTCCTGATTCCTCTAGATCTGTTCTAGATCTATGTTTATTTTAAGGTTTTCAAACGATTTCTCAAAGTTTCTTTCAAAAGTTTGCTTTCAAACCTTTCATCTTCTCCGATTTAGGGTTTCTCTAATTTTACATGCTCTACTGTGATTCTTATGTATTTTCTCCTGCTGTGTTTTCTTCTATCTTGCTCTTATGACTTCCCCTACTGTATTTTGTACGATTTTTCTTTTATTATGTTTTCATGAAGTTTTCTGGGAAATACATGTTTAAGGTCTCAATCCCTTTGAGTTTTCTGAACTTATTTCGTTAGTATTCTTTTGCCTGACTTGCTTGTTTTCGTCTCTAGACTCGATTAATGGTAAAAACCCTAGAATTTGGGGGTTTCTTTCGAGTTTGAGGCCACTTGTTACGTGCTTTGTGTGCTTCTCATCTCTAAACTTGCTTGGTTTCAAAACCCTAATCTCTGAGTTCCTGAAGTTGTTTCATCTTTGTTTCTCCATGTGGTTCTGAATTTTTGCTAAAATCTATGAGACCCTGTTTACTTGACTCTTTAGCATGCTTCTGATTAGCCTATACTACTATCATGTTTCGCTAGCATTGTTGTTTCTCTTTGTCATGATTTAACCTCACACACCCGATGTTGTGAATTCTTTATATACACTGGTTGTCCCTCTAGAATTTTGGGACTGATTTCAGACTTCCTTGTGTAAGCGTGATTGATTCTTTCCTTGTTTTATTTGAAAACTCTCTTTAACCTTTCGATTCCCTTATTTCTGACTTGGTTCATTAGTGATTTTGAATCCCCGATTCCCTGATTTACTATGTACTAATTGATTTACTTTGTTTTTGCCTTATTTACTTAACCGTGTGTTTCAAATTTTCTTTCCTTAATTAAAACCCCTATGTATTTACCCCTTATTTATGCTATGCATAATATGTTTACTGGATCTCCTTCCTTAAATAATTTCTGCCCATTACCGTTCAAATTTGAACTCCTCAATCAAAGGATTTTCTCCTACTGATTGATTCTAATTGATACATGATTATTTTCTTACCTTTGTTCCCTGCCTGATTTCAAACTATAAATACCTTCTCCTTTCTTAACACACACACGACCAACACTCGAGTCTTTTTCTGAACTCAGACTCACACTCATAAGTATACTCTTGCTATTTGTATTGTGGCCCGCTACAAGATTTCTGCTCTCTTTGCTTTTTGAAACTGGTATGTCCTAGTTTTAATTCTAGCCCCAACCCCAATGTGTTTACTTACCGGTTCTTATGTCCATGTTCACTTTAATGTCTGAAGTATTTAATCTTTGTGTAATGTGTTCTGCCCTTTCTTGTAATGAATCCCATTCCTATATCCCCTTATGTGTTTTGAGCTATGGTTCAAAAACATGGCAATATAGCTGAAGTTATTGTCCATGGACATGAACTGCACCCTTTGGGTCCTAAGCTCTTTCAATTTCCTAACCTCATT
>NW_017675828.1:0-865 GCF_001879085.1 Nicotiana attenuata
CCGAGGACGGAGTCTTATATAAAAGAACCTTCGGAGGACCACTCGCCATATGCCTTGGCCCCGGAGACACAGAGTACGTATTGAGGGAAATCCACGAAGGGTCATGTGGCAACCATTCAGGCGCGGATGCGTTGGTCCGAAAAATAATTCGAGCTGGATACTATTGGGTCAACATGGAACAGGATGTAAGGAATTTGTACGAAGATGCGACAGGTGTCAAAGGCATGCGCCATTCATCCATCAGCCTGCTGAGCTGCTGCATTCGGTCATCTCCCCATGGCCTTTCATGAAGTGGGGAATGGACATAGTGGGCCCGCTTCCTCGAGCTCCAGGTAAGGCTCAATTTATTCTTTTGGTTACTGACTATTTCTCCAAATGGGTTGAAGCGTAGGCTTACGAAAAGGTTCGAGAGAAAGAAGTAATCGACTTCCTTTGGGACCACGTCGTGTGTCGGTTCGGGATGCCTTCCGAAATAGTATGTGACAATGGGAAACAGTTCGTTGGGAGCAAGGTATCAAAATTCTTCGAGGATAACAAGATCAAGAGGGTATTGTCAACCCCGTACCATCCCACCGGAAACGGGCAGGCTGAGTCGACCAACAAGACCATCGTTCAGAACCTAAAGAAAACGGTTACAAGACGCAAAAGGAAAACTGGAGAGAAATGCTGCCCGAAATCCTATGGGCCTACCGGACAACCGAAGACTAGTACCGGTGCCACTCCTTTCTCTTTGGTTAACGGAGCCGAGGCCTTGATCCCAGTCGAGGTGGGCGAACCCAGCGCTAGATTCCGGTATGCAACCGAGGTTACCAACCAAGAAGCAATGCTCACCAGCTTGGATCTTTTAGACGAAAGGAGAGAGGCC
>NW_017675828.1:3603-6998 GCF_001879085.1 Nicotiana attenuata
TTTCCAGCAACTTTGAATCCTTCTGGCTGAGTCATGTAGATTTCCTCCTCCAAGTTTCCATGTAAAAACGCAGTTTTTACATCCATATGAATTAGATCCAAATCCAGCTGTGCTACCAAAGCCAACATAATTCTAATGGAGGAATATTTTACAACTGGAGAAAATACTTCATTGTAATAAATTCCCTCCTTTTGAGCATATCCTTTGGCCACCAATCTTGCTTTGTAGCGAACATCTACTTGGTTAGGAAATCCTTCCTTCTTTGCGTAAACCCACTTGCACCCAATTGCTTTCTTGCCCTTCGGGAGATTGGCCAATCTCCATGTATGATTCTGATGAAGGGATTGTATTTCATCATTCATGGCAATCCTCCACTTATCTTCTTCTGAACTTTGTACTGCGTCTTTATAAGTGGTAGGAACATCATCAGCTACAATTGAGGCAGCACAAGCCACCGTCTCTATCAGACGAACAAGTTTCGTTATTGTCCTTTTTGGCCTGCTGGTTGCTATTGATTCAAGTTGTTGTTGAGGTTCCTGAGTTGGAACCTCCCTCTCAACTGGCTCTTCTTCCAGAGGATGATCTTCATTTGTTTCCTCCTCTGCTTCTTGTGTAGTAAAATAAATTTTCCCTCAAACTCCACCTGCTTAGAAGCACCATCATCTTGTTTTGTATCTTCATTTGTTACCTTATTTACCATAGTAGATTCATCGAAGGTAACATCCCTGCTGAATATTACTTTCTTTGTCATAGAACACCATAATCGGTATCCTTTGACTCCAGAAGTAATCCCCATAAAAATATCCTTCTTTGCCCTTGGATCCAATTTTGACTCTGTCACATGATAATATGCAGTTGAGCCAAACACGTGTAAAGAGTCATAATCTACAGCAAGATTTCCATACCATTTTTTAAACGGAAAAGGCCTAAAAATGCCACTCAACTTTCAGAAATGGTCTATCCATGCCATCCGTTAAAAAAATGCTATTTTCATGCCACTGCCGTTACAGAAATGGCCCATCCATGCCATTATTTGACTAACGGCTGGAATTTTTTTTAAAAATATTTATAAGACTTGAATTTCCACGTGTCCTGTCATTATTGGTCCGAATTAACTCATGCCCCACATAAGTCTAACCTTGGTTAGGTCCATCTACCCAAAACCAACCCGGTTAAAACAAAACCAAATCCCCTTCACTCTCCAGCCGTCTTTCCCAAATCAGCAACCCTAAAACCTCCATTAAATCCAATTTCTTCATTATCTTTCTGAAATTGTAACCCTAGCTCCATTAAATCCTTTCATATAGTTTAGAGAGTGGGAAGTAGCCATTTCCTCTAATTGGAAAATGAAATGGGTTTCGGTTTATGAAGTCCTGAGAAATCAATTTGGGACTATAATCGTATCCAGCATCTTTGCAATCTATGTCAAATTGAAACTCCTCATCCACTTCAGACTTGGGAGAAATAATCTCCCTCTCAGCAATTAGCCTTCTTGCCTCCAAGCAAACAACTTCAAGCTCACTTGGTTCCTCCTCCCCACTACGGAATTCCCTGCTCATCATCTCACCAATTTCAGCAAGGCAGAGACCATAAGCAGCGGCTTCTTTGAGAAAAATGGTGGAAAGGGCCAAGACACGAAAGACCAATTTTTGATTTGGGGAAGATGACCGGAGAGGGGGGATATGGAAGGGTTCGGTTTGGTTTTGGGTTGAGTTGATTATTTGGGTAAAAACTTAACCGGGTGGGTTTGGGTTAATCGACCTAACCGAGGTTAATTAAGTGGGGCATGGGTTAATTCGGACCAATGAAGACATTACACGTGGAAATGTTAAGTGTTAAAAATTTTTTAAAAAAAATATTGTGCCGTTAGTTTAATAATGGCATGGATGGGCCAAATGTGTAAACAGTGACATGGAAATAGCAATTTTTTAACGGATGGCATGAATAGAGCATTTCTGAAAGTTAAGTGGCATTTTTAAGCCTTTTCCGTTAATATTATTACATTGATAAAAATAATTTGAGGATAAAGTAATACACATAGACAAGCTACTGGTCTTTGGGCGGCAATTTCTCGATCAATTTTCTGATATATTTATCCTTCAGCTTTTTCCAACGTCTTCTTAAATTTCATTCAAGGTGCATTTGCAAAGCTACATTAATATTAGGCTTTAATTACATGAATTGATTTGTTTCTCTACTCAATTGATTAATTGGTCAATATTGAATTGATCACAATTGAAGGATTTTCATTATTTTCTCTAACTCTTTAGGGGCACAACAATGGCTTTAATTATGTATTGTAGTTAAATTCAAAATACGACTTTTAAATTTCTGTTTATATTTGTTCTCTAATATAAGAGGGTGTTTGGCTAAGCTTATATGCTGGTCAAACTGGTTTATAAGTACTTTTTGGCTTATCTACGCGTTTGGTAAACACCCTAAGTGCTTATAAGCTAAAATTAGCCATAAGTCATAAGTTGGTCACCCCCAACTTATGACTTTTTAGCTTATAAGCACTTTTAGTTTGACCAAGGCTTTTACTAATTTATCCTTAATAATATTTTATAATTCACAAAATTTCATTCCCAATATAAATTTTCTAACTTTTTTTTTTATTCCATATTCGTTGTTCATCTTTTTCTTTACAAAGAAACTTTTTAATTTATAATCTTTTGTAAAGTTTTAAGGATATTTTAGTCATTTTAATAAAAAAATAATTTATCTGCACTTTTCTACCAAACACATCAAGTGTTTATTATCAATTTTAGCACTTTTGTCCAAACACGTAAATGTTTATTTAAAAAATCAATTTCAGCACTTCAAGCTTATCGGCTATTAACAATAAGCTAATCCAAACGGGATCTAAATTTTTTCTTAAACTTACTCCCACCTTAATGCTCTCCTATTTCTATGCATTCATATAAATGATAAGAAAATATTTTCTATAAAATGTACAATTAAAAGAATTTTTTTAGTAAAGGAAAAGATATCTATATATATATAAAGTTGGAAAAATAAAAGATGAGTTGGCACCTCTCTTTGGCCAAGGATTCTATTTATCTATTTTCTCCTTTTTTTTGGTTTATTCCACAATAACTCTAAATATTTTGGTTTACTTCTCCTTTCCTTAATTCCTATGATTAATGTATATTAAAGTTTAATAGTGTGTAATTGCACCAAATATTACTCCTATTACGTTACTAGGCATTCCAATAGTCACTCTCTCAATCCCCACCTTAATTACTCTAATTATCCAATGTATTCTTTACTTTGTATATATATAAGCCAAACAAGACAAAGGGAGTTGGCCATTCTTTTGATATTCTATTTGATCTTTTCGCTTTTCAATTCTAGCATTTTTATTTCTTCTTAACATATTTTATTTTCTTGATTTA
>NW_017675828.1:10264-10934 GCF_001879085.1 Nicotiana attenuata
TTTTTGCTTGAGCCCGACCGGGTTGGGTCCGGTCCGGGGCAAGTCGGGGCCATCGAACCCGACCTGGATGCAAGGTAGAACGACGGCCACGTCTACAACCGAGGTCGAGTCATTTCGAGACCGTTGCAGAGCTCGATATGAGTCACCACCGGATGGAGAAACACACAAGGTCGGAAGCCGGACTCGTAACGGATAACCAAGCGTCGCCGGATATCTCGCCCAAACGTGATTTTCTCAACCACTTTAGGCCATTAAGGCGTAATTACAGGGATCCACGATGTAATTAATTTACCTACCTTATTTTTACCCTGAATCAGAATGTATAAAAGGGGAGAAGACCCCATAAAGAGGGGATCGGAAACCATTACACTACAGTACTCTCTCTCTCAATTCTTGTACGCTATCAAGCACAATTGTTCTAAGCAATATTATATTCTGCGATTATTTATTTTAAC
The DNA here is from genome assembly GCF_001879085.1 of Nicotiana attenuata. Classification (NCBI taxonomy): domain Eukaryota; kingdom Viridiplantae; phylum Streptophyta; class Magnoliopsida; order Solanales; family Solanaceae; genus Nicotiana; species Nicotiana attenuata. The sequence continues at coordinate 10,720 of NW_017675828.1, forward strand.
AGCAATTGTTGAGTCATTATCTTTTATTTTCCTCAACCTAAACCTTTTGTATCTTTTAGTTCACGGATCCTTAAAACCCCATATAAATTCAATTGTTATCCGGATTCTAGGGTAAACAAATATCAAGCTGGCGAGATAAGTATTTCATGCGTTAATTCAAAATTGGATTTTTGATTTGGGGAAGATGACCCGGGGGGGGGGGTAGGGTTAGTAGG
>NW_017675828.1:11970-53666 GCF_001879085.1 Nicotiana attenuata
ATATATATATATATATATATATATATAAAGTTGGGAAAATAAAAGATGAGTTGGCACCTCTCTTTGGCCAAGGACTCTATTTATCTATTTTCTCCTTTTTTTTGGTTTATTCCACAATAACTCTAAATATTTTGGTTTACTTCTCCTTTCCTTAATTCCTATGATTAATGTATATTAAAGTTTAATAGTGTGTAATTGCACCAAATATTACTCCTATTACGTTACTAGGCATTCCAATAATCACTCTCTCAATCCCCACCTTAATTACTCTGATTATCCAATGTATTCTTTACTTTGTATATATATATAAGCCAAACAAGACAAAAGGAGTTGGCCATTCTTTTGATATTCTATTTGATCTTTTCGCTTTTCAATTCTAGCATTTTTATTTCTTCTTAACATATTTTATTTTCTTGATTTAAACTCTTTATCTTCTTCAATTTCTATCACCTTATCGTTTGGCTTCTCATGTCACCTTATTAATAGTATTGTGAATTTTTTTGTCTAGGTAAAGGTGTTATTTGAAGAAAATATTATATTTTGGATGATGGGAGTACGCAAATGACATTCTGGTGAAAAATCTTCATCTGAAAGGTAAACTATATAAGATAGATGTTTTAACATATTTTTTACTCCTCTGTGCAATATATACATAGCTATTCCAATTTCTAATTTGACATATGTTAGCTTGTAATTTTTCTATGAAAACAGAAGCAAATCAAGCCTAGAATAGTTGTCCAGTTGAAAAAAAAATTATTTTGTGGAGAATGATTTATTGGAACACCTTTATGACCTCTAAATTTTAGCTTGCTAGAAACTGTTTTCCATTATTAATTCATTATTATTCGTTTTCTTAAGGTTAAGGAAGGTCCAGAAAGATATTATACTATAAACTGAATTGTGTTTTTGCTAAAAATCTTTGTTGCCATTGATATGAAAATTCGTGTTAATGAGCCATTCGTGAGAGTCTGGGGTTTACTCTGAAAATTGTAGTAACTTTTTACTTACTATGGAGTTCTTATATATCTTCATTTGCCTTTTATTCGAGACTTGAGTCACTGTAGCATGTAGCACACATTTGTGTGTTGTGGATTTCTTTTTTTTTTAGTAGTACATGAATATGTACTTCACTTGACATTTTTTTTGTGAAATTGGAAGATGTAAGTGTATATAACCAATAATAAGTTGGTATTTTTGCTTTCTTTATGTTTTTAGTTTATTTAGTTTTCTTTTTTTGCTTCTTCAATTTGAATAAAAAAAAGAATACATACATATATTTAAAAGTGAAAAAGTTTCTTAAACATTCTTTTTATTTTTATTTTATTTTAGAAAAGAGGTTTTATAATGAAATATGCAGTAAAATATTCTAATTTCAGTAAAAATATTACCTTTTTTTTTATTTAATCAATACAAAAGAATTAAAAATTATATGCATATACAAGAAAATTGTTGTTCATTCTATCTCTGCTAAGTTCATAAAAATATTATTTCAAAATTTATTACTATCTTTATAACTGGGCGAAGAGCGGTCAAATTCACTAGTTGACCAAATATATTGGAAGAAAAAGATAGAAATGGATGGGAGAAGACAAAGCTTGGTATCTTAGTCCTAGATAAGGTGGGATGCTTAATCTTAAATGGAAGACAAGTCAATGTTACACCGACCGCGCATGATTGATAAGAGTAGTATTATTACCGTGTCTTCAATCTTTACCAAGGCTGAACGGGTCATTACCTAATTAACGTGCTGTAGATTTAGGCGAGGTTTCCTTTTGGGAAGTCCAGTAGTCTTGGTCGTTCCTCTCCCCCGATCTATTGGATCTGCACTTTGATTTACTCTGTTTGGTATATTCATATAGTGGGTGGAATGGCGAGGAGTAGATCGTCTTCCACTACTTTCAGGTACATTAATCCGGCTTACTATCTGAAACGGCCAAAGCGTCTGGCTTTGCTCTTCATCGTTTTTGTCTTCGCCACCTTCTTCTTTTGGGATCGACAAACTTTAGTCCGTGATCATCAGGTTCTTCTCTTCATTTTCCATTTGTTTCGCCGTCCTTTTTCTCTGATTATTTTCGTTGTGGAATTCATGTTTAATTTTGGTTTAAAAGTTTTTAAAGTAGCGTTCTTTAATTACAAAACAAGTATATTCTTTGTGTGTTTTGCAGGAAGAGATCTCTAAGTTGAATGAAGAAGTGATGCAATTGCGAAATCTGGTTAGTGGTTATCTGAATTATTTAAAGCTGTGGAGTTTTTAATTTTAATAATCAGCCTACTGTCTTTAATTCTTTTGTGGCTGCCATCGCTCTTCTTACTTTGTTGGGGAACTGTATGCTAGAGCGTCTTTTAATACGTGCCAGTACAAAGTTGTAATTACTCGAGCTACCTCCTGTTCTTCCTTCTTCAAATTAAATGAGGTTGAGAATCTGATTAACTACTTGTAATGAGGGAAAAAGATAAATTTACTAATTCATGTTAGATTTAACATCTCTGTGTTAATATAGGAAAAATATTAATGCCTAGAGGGATTTATTTGGCCAGCTTGGTTATGAAGCCTGAATTTGGTTCGCTTAGCGAAGAGCTACCATATACCAGCTTTTCACCTACTTCAATCTGCTTAAGTAAGGCTAGTACTGCCCAATACTGAATTTGATTTGCCTAGTGAAGAGTTTCTCTGTCTTTCACTGAGCTTAATACCTCAATCTGCTTCAGTTAGGTCAGGGGCTAGTACTGCAGTAATGGGCCCTATAATTGGGCTTGGAGTTTAAAATATATTTGTGCTATTAAAGCTTAGGACCATTGGTCACGCCCAACTCTAGTCCTAAAAAGGATAAGCGGTTGCTGCAAATATAATCCGATCTAAAAGTCCGGAGTCGAATCCCACAGAGAACTAAGGCTTAGCTATATCTGTTTAATATCACTAAAAAGACAAGTTTGAACAATTTTCTAAATTATAAAGATTGAGATTTATATTTCTAGCTAATTAACTAGCAAATACTAGAAAGCGGTAAAATTATCAACTAACGAGACAAAGGGTTGGAGACTAAATTAAGGAGGTCTAGAGTTATGATTTCCCCAATTGTCGGAATCATTACGGCTATGTTCCCTACAATTTCGCCGATGTATTCTCTACTGATCGTGAGCACTTTAGGTGCCGCAATTCTCTCTCGAGCAACTACAACAATTTACTAGACATATTCTCTCGAACTACGCTAGTTGGCTTCATCTAACCACTCACTATGACCACGTCAAGGCTTTGTTATTTCTAAACCTACCTTTAAATCCAATGTATTGATTTCTCACATACGTTAGGAGTGACGTTGTTCAACAACCACCTAAATATGTATCCTTTCTCAAGCAACACATAATAAATAGGCACAGTCAATCGATGGCCATTCAATCAACAACAATAAACACGTAGTTGAACAAGTAGAGAAATCCAACGGCTCAATTATATAAAAACATAACGAGAATTTATCCCACAAAAGGTTCTATCAAAACCCTAGATAACAATTTAGCTAATCATAATAGTATGTAAAACTACAATACTAAAAGTCATAACCAATAATGAAAAAATAGGAAGAGGAAGGAAAAACTCGTAGAAGAATTCCCCGCCTTGCTCCTATTGTGTCTCTGCCTCCTTAGGTCGAACCTGTGTCAAAAGCGTGTCCAACCTCCTCAAAATACCATTTTTCCATGTATATATACCAAGTAGGGTCGGGCCCAAACAATTATACCTTCTCCTACGCGAAAAAGGATAATTTTTCAGGTCCAGACACTCGCGGTCGCGGTCTGGGCACGGTATTTTCCCAGTGCACTGCATCAGTCCGCGCCTAGGTCCGCGGTCGCGGTTTCGACCGCGTTTTTTACCCTGTTTCGTTTGGAATTTGGAAAAACATAAAACATGAAAGTTGTAGCCCTTTGAGTTAGCTTTCTAACCATATATTGTGGAGCCCAAATGGAGTTTTGAGTGAAAAGTTATGTGCATTTTACTAGACAGTGCACAATATGCCTACTCGAGTCTTCGTTTGTTCTTAACTATCAAATTTGACCCTCGAACACGATCCCGGCTTAATTCCTTGGGCTTTTACTCAGACTTCAAAGCTCCAAATCACTAGAATTCATTCTATAACATCTATATAGCTCGGAATCACTCCTACAAGGCATAAAACACACAGTTAGTGCAAAACGCTAGCGATTAAAGCTCAAACTCAATTAAAGTGCAATAAATTAGATTGTAATAAGCGACTAAAATACGCAATTATAGCCTATCACCAACACCCCACACTTAAACCATTACTCGTCCTCGAGTAATCAAACTACACTTTATATAGACACAACCTCTTTTTTTTTTTTTTAACAATTCTCCTAACTCATCACACCAAGAATATTTAAAATAGACTAAGCACAAAAGCGTAACATCTTCACCTCAAGATTTGACTCACAAGTACCACGCATTATTCACAACTCACCCACTTACTCTAACATAGAGGTCACTGACATTACCTTTCCTTCATGAATCAAGTGCCCTCACACAACAAAAGAGAGTAGTTCCACACAAATAAATTTAAGAACACTTAGGAACTCAAGATAGAAAGAATTCACTCACTCTCAGAAATAACATTCATATGCCACAAAAGATGCACCATAGGCTTGCCCGTAGTGTACTACTCTACTAATTGAGCTCATTCAGTCTAGGATCAAATAGGACTTTATTTGGTTGTAATGTAGGCTGCGGGACGGGTAGGATACATTTAGATATAAGAGTGATTACACCTCCCTAAGCACTTTAATACATATACTTTAACATTCAAACCCCATACTTATGTCAAACCAAACTCCACCTTCACCTCAATGTATATTACCCATACTTCTTTAAGCACAATTACATCAAAAGCCACCACCACAAGGAATATTCTTCACAACAATACAACTACTTTTTTTCTTTTTCAATTCCAGTGGCTCTTACTTTTTCAAAACAGTGCACCTTTCTCCTTATTTAATTAGTTCCACTCAAAAGCCAAACCAACCACCCCACACTTTAACTTTTACACAGTTCATAAACAATTCAAGTGCTCATGAGAGGTTACAATGGTTCAAATAGATGGTTAATTCAAACAAATGGGTAAGGCTTGTAATGTGGTTGCCAAAGAAACAGGATTACAGGCTCAAAGGGGTTAACTACGATACATAATAATTAGGCGGGTAAAATATACATATCTGGCTCAACAAAGAAACGCCTATATCACTTCCAAGACTGAACAAAACTACTATTTTGCTTTGCAAACACACGGGGCAAGTTCTAGGCATCAAATGCAATGCACAAAATAACACCCAAACCTCACACACACATGGCAAATAACTCACTCAGGATTGGTTTCATCAAGACACTCTAGTCAAAGCAGTTAAGCAAAGTTAAGATCATACAATTTAATGTACTTATACAAGAGTCAAACATTGAGCCTAAGCGTCACAACCAGAGTACTTACTATTCTCAAGGCATAACAAAGTTAAGAGATATTGCTTCAATTCAAAACACAACACAATGACTCCTACTAAACTATCTACACCCGGTTCAAACAAAACCCTTGGAAAAGAACCGCGACACAAAGAAAAACCAAGGGGTAATTGGTACACTACCTAACAAAAGAATTTTTTTTTTTTGTCTTTTTTTTCTTTAGACTTAAATCCCTCAAGAAAATTGTCTAATAGATCCATTGTCGGGAATAGTCCAAATAAAAAAAAATTATTTAATTAAACTAACACAACTAAAGTAGCATGAAAAGTCACCCAGACTTCCTCCTCACCCCACACTTAAAAATGTGCCTTGTCCCAATGCACATCATAACTATAAGAGGGTAAGAGAAACTCCCTGGTAAGCCAAAGGCCGAAGCACTAGCAGCTCATCGGGTACTCAGACTTCTCCCAGGCTTGGTCCTTCGTGCGGGTACCTCACAGTTAGTTCCAACCATCTGGTTTGCTGTTGTATCCTTCCAATAACTTTGCTTCCATGCTCCTAAAAATAAAAAAATCGACACTACAAGAATAATACAATAATAAAAAAAATAATAAATAAAATAAACTAAAATTAAAAATAAAAAAAATAAAACTGGGTTGCCTCCCAACAAGCGCTTGATTTAACGCCGCGGCATGACGTGAATCACTTTTTGCCTCCACCTCGAGCTTATGAATTGAACCCCAAGTTTTGATTCAAGCTTATGATTATGGTCATGGGGCGATGGAGCGAATCTAACTGGCCCAAGGAAATAATGTAGTATTTTGCACTCCTTGGCCTTTGTATGAGGTATGTAATCCTGACTTTCTGGCAAAAAGAATTCCAGAATATATGCACCTCGTTCCTCATTCCTTGACTTTTCAATTGGTACGGATGACTCTATTTCCATATCATCATCCAAACATAATGTGGAAAAATGCTTGGAGTGTGGACCAATGCGCTCAAACACATGAACTTCAGGACTTTCAACATCCTCAACATCAATGATACTAGAGTCAACAAAATTTATATCCTCAAATTCCTTGGCTAGCTCTAGTCTTACTTCTTCAACATTGACATCCTCAAATTGTAGTTGGCTAGGTTGTTGATGTTCTACTCTGACCTCCCCAATTAACACCTCCAATTCATGCTCTTCTTGGCTACTATCCTCAATATTGGCTTGTTGAGCATTAAAAGCTCCAACCACTTGACTCAATTGAGCCTCCAACTTGCGAATAGTTGCCTCTTGCCTTTCTATCTGCAATTGTTTTTCATTATTTTGTTTCAGAAGTCACTTTAACATATCCTTGATCTCCTTCAGTTCTGCATCCCCAGGTTCTTTGTTCCTGTTAACTTCACAAGAAAAGGTAGAACCATCATAGTAAGGGGTTGGGGAAGATTAGAAATATAAGCAAAACCATAAAAGTGACCATTTTTACCACCACACACATCACACACATTCCACAAATAAGATTGAGTTGGTGCACATAACTCGTTCTCAGGAACGTTTTGAAAATTTTGCCACGGGTGGTTTCCTTCACAATATGTATGTAGATCAATAGTAGAATTATCTACACCTAAATTCCCATAATTCCAAAATGTCATGTTTCTCAAATCAACAGTTATAAAAAAAATACAAAAAAAAAAAATAAAAATAAAACAAAACAAAAGTTCAAACTTGAATCCTAGCAATATATACAGCTATAACTACACCGTTAGTTCCCCGGCAACGGCGCCAAAATTTGGTCATGCCCAACTTTAGTCCTAAAAAGGATAAGTGGTCGCTGCAAATATAATCCGGTCTAAAAGTCCGGAGTCGAATCCCACAGAGAACTAAGGCTTAGCTATATCTGTTTAATATTACTAAAAAGACAAGTTTGAACAATTTTCTAAATTATAAAGATTGAGATTTATATTTCTAGCTAATTAACTAGCAAATACTAGAAAGCGGTAAAATTATCAACTAACGAGACAAAGGGTTGGAGACTAAATTAAGGAGGTCAATTTCGCCGATGTATTCTCTACTGATCGTGAGCACTTTAGGTGCCGCAATTTTCTCTCGAGCAACTACAACAAGTTACTAGACATATTCTCTCGAACTACGCTAGTTCGCTTCATCTAACTGCTCACTATGACCACGTCAAGGCTTTGTTATTTCTAAACCTACCTTTAAACCCAATGTATTGATTTCTCAAATACGTTAGGAGTGACGTTGTTCAACAACCACCTAAATATGTATCCTTCTCAAGCAACACATAATAAATAGGTACAGTCAATCGACGGCCATTCAATCAACAACAATAAACACGTAGTTGAACAAGTAGAGAAATCCAACGGCTCAATTATATAAAAACATAACGAGAATTTATCCCACAAAAGGTTCTATCAAAACCCTAGATAACAAATTAGCTAATCATAATAGTATGTAAAACTACAATACTAAAAGTCATAACCAACAATGAAAAAATAGGAAGAGGAAGGAAAAACTCGTAGAAGAATTCCCCGCCTTGCTCCTATTGTGTCTCTGTCCTTAGGTCGAATCTGTGTCAAAAGCGTGTCCAACCTCCTCAAAATACCATTTTTCCATGTATATAGACCAAGTAGGGTCGGGTCCAAACAATTATACCTTCTCCTACACGAAAAAGGACAATTTTTCAGGTCTGGAAGCTCGCGGTCGCGGTTCGGGCGCGGTATTTTCCCAGTGCACTGCCTCAGTCCGCGTCCAAGTAGCGGTCGCGGTTTCGACCGCGTTTTTCACCCTGTTCCGTTTGGAATTTGGAAAACCGTTAAACATGAAAGTTGTAGCCCTTTGAGTTAGCTTTCCAACCATATATTGTGGAGCCCAAATGGAGTTCTGAGCAAAAAGTTATGTGCATTTTACTAGACAGTGCACAATATGCCTGCTCGAGTCTTCGTTTGTTCTTAACTATCAAATTTGACCCCCGAACACGATCCCGGCTTAATTCCTTGGGCTTTTACTTAGACTTCAAAGCTCCAAATCACTAGAATTCATTCCATAACGTCTATATAGCTCGGAATCACTCCTACAAGGCATAAAACACACAGTTAGTGCAAAACACTAGCGATTAAAGCTCAAACTCAATTAAAGTGCAGTAAATTAGAGTGTAATAAGCGACTAAAATACGCAATTATAGCCTATCATCAACCATCTTACCAAGTTTAGATATTATAGGAAATGAAGAAAAAGAAAAAGTCGAGCTACGACCGGCAAACAGAAAAGGAACTCAACTAAATTTGTCTTAAGAAGGTGATACATCTGGCTGAGCTCAAACCAGGATGTAAGGATTAGCAGATGGACTGACCGAACAAGAGGTGGTGGATGGAGTAAGAGTCGAGATGTCGCAATTTACCTATAGTGCACCATAGGTCAGCGCCTTTTGTGTCATTCCCTTAGCATTAAAGGGAGAGGTAACAGTAGGCGGAAAAAAGTCATCGCTGAGGCTTGTAGAATGCTTCCTCGTTGGGCTTACGGAGAACTAGAGGAGTGTTCAAGAAGACTTGAGAGTATTCTGTCCCAACATTTTAAGCCATTGGGTGTTGCCGTGTTGGTACTCTCAATATATATATATATATATATATATATATATATATATATATATATATATATATATGTATAATGAAACTTCATGAATATATCTTTGTGCTATGTACTTCTTTTCTTGTCCATCTTGTTTGTCTAAAACTTTGGTGGTTTGGTTTATATTTCTGGAAAAAGAATTACAAAGAAGGGATATGGCTAGTTATGACTTATGCCGGTATTATTTTCATGTGTGCTTGCTTCACAGTTTACCCATCTTCTGTTGTTTGCAGTATAGCATTCAAGCCTTTGATTTTAAATACTCAACTTCTATGCATTTATTTTGGATACTGTTTTAGCTGGAAGATTTGAAGAATGGTCGAGTCATGCCAGGTGAAAAGATGAAATCTAGTGGCAAAGGTGGTCATGCAGCGGAAAATATGGATTCACCAGACAATATCCTTGATGCTCAGCGAAGGGAGAAAGTAAAAGATGCTATGCTTCATGCTTGGAGTTCTTATGAAAAATATGCATGGGGTCATGATGAATTACAGGTGTGGATGTTACTTCGAATGAGTTATTTTTTGTGTTGTTAATGTTGCCTTTGTTTTGTTGTATCTTGTGATTTCGCAATTAGATCATTGGTGGAGGAATATGTAACGAAATTCTTGGAAAATGAATCCGGGACATTCCAATATCCTTTTTCCTTTTTGTGTGTTAAGAGGAAATGGGGTGTAATAGATGAGTAGTATTTTTCCTGGGTTTCCGACCAAGTGTCCGGTATCCACATTGGGGCCTGACTAAATCCGGATTCGCGCCGGGAAGTCCCACATTCGGGGTAAAGCGCTCCCTAACAAAGGCGACTCCATACCCAGGGACTCGAACCTTAGACCTCTGGTTAAGGATGGAGTACTTACCGCTCTACCACAACCCTTGTTGGTTAGATGATAGTTAATTACTTCATTAAATGAGTTAGTTGTAAATTTAAAAAACTATTTGAAAATTGAATGAGTTAGTTGTCAATTGATGTTCTCCATTACCTTTTCTTTTCTTTTTTATTTAATTTTCCTAAGGGCTATACCTTTTGTTGACTAGATAAGCATGTGACACTCTAGTTTTTCAATTACAATATTCTGCAGGTTAGCTTGCAACAGCAACGACAAAAACTACGCCTCAAAAACATAGATCATCATGATCTAGTTTGCTCTATTTGGGCCCATTTCATGTCAGCCTTCAATAGTTTGGGGTTTTCTAAAATTCTCTACAATTCCTAGTAACATACACTTTCTCAACAATTACTAGTAACTGCTCTAGTAAATAAGCTAGGAGATCCTAAAAACAAGGTTGCATCTAATGCTGATTATCACCTATCAAAGCTTTTGGCTGACCATTCAAATATGAAGGTAAAATGAAGTATTTGGTTGGATGTGCGTAGACATACCAGTACTGATAAAAAAAAGGTGCTTGGACATGCAAGTAACTTTTTTCTAAAACTGATAAATGTTTACTCTTGTCTTTTTGTCCTCTTGAGCCGAGGGTCTTTCGGAAACAGCCTCTCTACCCCTTCGGGGTAGGGGTAAGGTCTGGGTACACATTACCCTCCCCAGACCCCACTAGTGGAATTTCACTGGGTCGTTGTTGTTGTTGTATACACTTTTTCTTTTTGGGGAGAAAGTTAAAACAAATTCAAACTTTTTGTTTATTATGTTCTTACTCCATCCCATTTCATGTTCCCGTGTTTGACTGGGTATAAAATTTAAGAAATAAGGAAGACTTTTTACACGTAATACAAATAAATACAACATACCAGAATGACCTTCACTATTAACATATAAATGAAAGGAGGTAGCTTATCTTACCTTCCTGATAAAAAAGGGTTACCATATCCTCCCAGAGAAAAGGTTGTAAGAGTTCCACATATCACTTACTATTTCCATCTCCTAATAAAAAAATAGTTTTTATATCAAGTGGGGTCCTAAGAGGTTATGTCAGTAAGCGTAAAATGTTGTTGCTAAGAGTAAATTGTTTGCAATTCAAAAAATGTCAAGGAAGGAGTGCCACATAAAATGGGACAGGAGGAGTATATGTTCTTTCTTCTTATATCCTGACTAAGTATATTGATTTAGCATGTTTGATGCTCTGGATATTGCAAATGACTATGAAATCAATTACATAAGTGGCTAAGACTTGGCCTTTAATTTATTCTTTTCTAGTGTATGTTTTGACATGATTCTCTAGATATTTCTGAATTATTGTGAGTGTCCTGGTATTGAGGATAGCAATTTCATCTTGCAAAGTTAATGCGCTTGGGTTTTAAAATACAGACACCTTTATGCTACCTAACGAAGAACTTCAATGTTCTGATTTTGCTTAACATTTGGTTGATTTAAAATTAAAATAAAAGTACATCTGCTACAAGTTTCCAGAGGAGCTTTGATGTCAAATTAAAATTAGAGGAAGTTTGGGGTTTTGGCTGTGGAGTTGTATTTCTCAAAACTGGTCTGCTTCATGCTGAACCAGTCTGTTATCAATAAAAGTCATCTAGCGAAGAAATTCATGAAAATATAGACTTGGACATGGATAAACATTTTCTTCTGCCTACCTTTGCTGCTACTTGTCTTAAGAACAATATGTATATGGAAAGACACTTTTCTTACTTTTCCTTGAAGATTAAGATACAAATGTCTTTGTAATTTACATAATCAGCGCTTTCTTTGGTGATATGATGTAACGATTTGTTTTACCTATAGAAGGATATTTTTTTTGATAGGTAGCAAGATATAGTATCCCTTCATATGTGATTATTTTACTCTCTTTCTTCTTTTCTGTCTAAACACACACTTCTAGAAAATATTGACACAAAAGTTCATGCCTTGCAGCTTCAGTAATGTTCCTATCGTACCCTTGAGGCTGACTTGAATGATTGTATTTATGGAAAATAAAAGGTATATATAGGATAGTGTAACTGATTCTTGTTGATTGTAGACATTGGCTTTTGATCATGTACTATAGTTTTTTGACAATCAGAAAGGAAATGACTGCATGAAATCTGTTGGACATATCCTTTTTATTTCGTTTAAAATTGAACATTTTTAAAAGTTGATATACTTGCCTTGATTCTGCAGTTGGTTTCTGCTTTGTGCTTGTTGTACGTTATACATTACTTCTTTAGTGCACTTATGCTAAATTATTTAACAATTATGCTGAAAATGTCCAATCTCAGCCGCAATCCAAGAATGGTGTTGACAGTTTTGGTGGTCTTGGAGCAACCTTAATAGATTCTCTTGACACACTATATATCATGGGCCTGGATGAGCAATTTCAGAGAGCTAGAGAGTGAGTTTATGCTCTTCCTCTTCTAGAATCATGTGTATTACTTATGGTGCTTGTTTTGTCCGCAGACGAGAGAAAATGTTAAACTAAATACGGTGAAAATTATCAAAAGCAAGACACATGTGTGTCTTCACTAATTTAAAGTAAAAATGCAACTGCAATTGGTCAAGTATTTGTCAATTTTCCGTTTACCTTCTTGTTTCCTCCCTTTAAGGGAGGGAGGGAGGGAGAGATGTTTCATTCATTTTATCACTTCCAGTTTCCTTCTCGTTGTTAAGCATATTGGCTCTAATCTATTGAATAGTTTTTGCAAATGATGCAGTATGTTAGGTATTTAAGCTTTCCAATGTAATTGTTTTCAATGAATTATTCCACGTGGCTAATAGTGGCTAACACTTTACTGATGGCAGATGGGTTGCGAACTCCTTGGATTTCAACAAGAATTATGATGCAAGTGTTTTTGAGACAACCATAAGGTTGCTTTATAAGGTTTAATATGAGTTTTTTATGAGTTTTCGTTATCCTTTCTCAGCTTCAATGATCTAGTACCATGATTCTTGTATGGTTAATTATTTTTTTCAACAACTCAGGGTTGTAGGTGGGCTTCTTAGTACGTACGATCTATCTGGTGATAAGCTTTTCCTTGAAAAGGCTCAAGACATTGCTGACAGATTGTTGCCCGCATGGAATACAGAATCTGGAATCCCTTACAACATTATCAACTTGGCACATGGGAAGCCACATAACCCTGGCTGGACAGGGGTAAGTTTGAACTCTAATAAATTGCAGTTAATTCGCCCCTGTTGATACTACTCCAATTTCATCTGGCAAAGAGGATGGAGGGATCAGTTATCCCAGAAAAGGGATGTTCCCTGAAGATTGTGGAGGGTACCCGACATAGGAGAAGAGTATATATCTATTGGGAGGTTTCTGAAGAAGAATCCTCTCTTGAAGTTTCCTTATAATATGTTGATAGAACATTTAGTTTGCTTCTCTTTGTTCTTTTGCTCTCTTCCCTGCATTCACCTCCCCCCCCCCCCCCTTTCTTTTCAAAGAACTTGTATTCTTACCCGTTTTGCTAACATATTGACTGATCTGATTGTGATCTTTCTCCTGGAACTTGTCAGTTTGCTTATAGTTTCTATAGATTGTATTTCTCCAGAGGTGGTTTGTGCATTTTTTTGAAATTATTGCGCTCTTTGCTCTCAGGGTGATAGTATCCTGGCAGATTCTGGTACTGAGCAACTTGAGTTTATTGCTCTTTCGCAGAGGACAGGAGACCCAAAATATCAACAAAAGGTATGCCTGAGAAAATTTCTTAAAATACAAACTAGTTCATATTCTCATAAAACTACAACTTGAAACTATGATATGAAAATTGGTATTGTGTAAAATTGATTAAGCTACAGACTGTTGGGTCAATCTTCCCGTGTGATGAAAGGTGTATGTCCTATTTCAGGTGGAGAATGTTATCTTAGAACTTAACAAAACTTTTCCTGATGACGGTTTGCTTCCAATATACATTAATCCACATAAAGGCACAACATCATACTCAACTATAACATTTGGGGCAATGGGCGACAGGTAAATGACCTTCGTTTGTCCATTCTAGAATGATGCCTGTGAAAACCTGATTGAGTAGGAGTATTTATTCCCAAAAGAAAAAAATAGGGGTAGAGCCTTTATCCTATTTGTGAATTGACATTTAGAGCTTCCATGTTTTCTTTTCATATGGAAAGTTAGTAAAAGATTTTTTTGTTTCAGCTTTTATGAATATCTACTCAAGGTCTGGATACAAGGAAACAGAACTGCTGCTGTGAGTCATTATAGGTAAGCAGCTTAAGTTCTCTTCTGTCTGTTTTGCTTCAGATATTGTTGTCCTTTTAAAGCTTCAATTCAGTCCATCCGGTGTTTCACTTGATGGTTCCTGTAGGTCTAAGTGCATATATTAATGCTTAAACACTTCCTCAGCCTGAAATCAAATCTGATCATGTGTTGCAGGACTGCATAGAAATATTCGTTGACAGTGTTTACATATTTGGAGCATTATAGATTTTCAAGTAAGAAAGCCTAGAACAAGGGAAATTTTTTTTTGCACTAAGGATAAAAAACTGACAGAAATGAAATATGGTATCACTGTGAATACATAATATCAGAGCTAAATACTTACAACAGCAGCAAATACGCCTCAATCGAAGCTAGTTGAGAAATTTTGATCAGGCCTGAATAAACTTAATTTATGTTTTAACTCGCTCCTCACGTGCGGGCTTGATTTCTTTTGATAAGCCAAACACGTGAAATTCTTTTTGGTCATTTTAGTGGTGACCAAACAGTTAGGAGATGTGAGAGGTTGGCCTTGGTCGGTATGAGCCTATGAGGAGAGGTAGAGGTAGGCCAAAAAAGTATCGGAGAGAGTGATTAGGCAGGACATGGCGCAACTTAAGCTTACCGAGGATATTGACCCTTGATAGGACGGTGTGGAGGCCGTGAATTAGGGTAGAAGGTTAGTGGGTAATCGAGCATTTTTCTTTGTCTTTCCCATACCGGTACTATTAGTGTTAATATGATATCTTTTTATAACTTAGATTGCTATTACTACCTACTGTTTGATTGCTATCTTCACTTCGGTTTTCTTAATATGTTGCTGTTGTTACTGCTTATTGCCGCTGCTTCATTTAATCATCTCTTTAGTCAAGGGTCTACCGAAAAGAGCCTCTCTGCCCTCCAGGGCAGGGGCGGACCTACGTGGAAGGTAGAGGGGTCACCGGCACCCGTTAAGCTCGGAAAAAATCTTATATTTATATGTATGCATATAAAGGGTATATAACGTGAGACACGTTATATGTTTTGTTAGGCACCCTGATACTCAAAAGCCCTTTTGGCGCACTGGTCGCGTATGCAGCTTAGTGGTGCTCTTATGGCTTGGATAGCTTGGGTTCGATTCCAAGCTCCGGCAATTTGTTTTTCTTCTACTGTTATATGCCCATATTTCTCTTCTTTTGGCTATTTTTTTTAGTTTCCAGTCCTTTTTTGATTTTTGATTTTTAGTTTCTGCCCCAAACTCCTTTTCTTTTGATTAAACTTCCCTAAAAAAACCCAAAAGTTTTTTCTATGCTAAAAATTGAAGCTTAGAACTTATCATAATCATCGTCGTCTTAAGAGAGTTGCACGTCAAACTTTGTAGCTAATAATTTGCATGAGTCATGACTATATGTCAAAAATAGTAGTGCCCCCGTCACTTTCAAATTCTGGGTCCGCCTTTGCTCAAGGGTAGACGTAAAGTCTGCGTACACACTATCCTCCCCATACCCCACTTGTGGGAGTTCACTGGGTTTGTTGTTGTTGTTTTTGTTGTTATTGTTGTTGTATGTGAGAAAGCACGGGAGAAAATATATTATTGATGTATATACATATGTTACAATGAGCCCTATATATATATACACACATAACATGTCCTACTCCTAACATATATTGGATTAGGGTTATTTATTTACTCCTATTTACATGACTATTCTAACACTCCCCCTCAAGCTGGTGCATATAAATCATATGTACCAAGCTTGTTACATATGTAGTTAATACGAGGACCAGTGAGGGACTTGGTGAAAATATCTGCAAGCTGATCATTCGACTTCACAAACTTTGTAGCAATATCTCCCGAGAGTATCTTTTCTCTAACAAAGTGACAGTCAATCTCAATGTGTTTAGTTCTCTCATGGAACACTGGATTTGACGCAATATGAAGAGCAGCTTGATTATCACACACAAGTCCCATCTGACTAATCTCACCAAATTTCAACTCCTTGAGCAACTGTTTGATCCAAATTAGCTCACATGTCGCCATAGCCATTGCTCGATATTCTGCTTCTGCACTAGACCGAGCAACCACATTCTGTTTCTTGCTCTTCCAGGACACCAAATTTCCTCCTACCAAGACACAATATCCAGACGTAGAACGTCTATCAGAAGGTGATCCTGCCCAATCAGCATCTGAGTATCCAACGATCTGCTCATGGCCTCGACCCTCAAACAATAAACCTTTGCCTGGAGCTGATTTTATATACCGAAGAATGCGAACAACTGCATCCCAATGACTATCACACGGAGAATCCATAAACTGACTCACAACACTCACAGAAAAGGAAATGTCAGGTCTTGTCACTGTAAGGTAATTTAATTTACCAACCAACCGTCTATATCTTGCAGGATCGCTAAGAGGTTCCCCCTGTCCTGGCATAAGTTTAGAATTCGGATCCATCGGAGTGTCAACCGGTCTACAACCTGTCATTCCTGTCTCTTCAAGAATATCTAAGGCATACTTTCGTTGTGAGATCACAACACCTGAGCTAGACTGAGCGACCTCAATACCCAGAAAATACTTTAGTTTGCCCAGATCCTTAGTCTGAAAGTGTTGCAAGAGATGTTGCTTCAATTTAGTAATACCATCCTGGTCATTGCCGGTAATAACAATGTCGTCAACATAGACCACCAGATAAATACAGAGACTCGAGGCAGAATGCCGATAGAATACAGAGTGATCAGCTTCACTCTGAATCATGCCAAATTCTCGAATAACTGTGCTGAACTTACCAAACCAGGCTCGAGGAGACTGCTTTAGACCATAAAGTGACCGACGCAAGCGACATACAAGGCCACGAGACTCCCCCTGAGCAACAAACCCAGGTGGTTGCTCCATATAAACTTCATCCTCAAGGTCACCGTGTAAAAAAGCATTCTTAATGTCCAGCTGATAGAGGGGCCAATGGCGAACAGCAGCCATGGATAGAAAAAGGCGGACTGATGCTATCTTAGCCACAGGAGAGAAGGTATCACTGTAATCGAGCCCAAATATCTGAGTATATCCTTTGGCAACAAGACGAGCCTTAAGACGATCAACCTTACCATCCGGACCAACCTTGACTGCATACACCCAACGACAACCAACAGTAGATTTACCTGAAGGAAGAGGGACGAGCTCCCAAGTACCACTCGTATGTAAAGCAGACATCTCGTCAATCATAGCCTGTCGCCATCCTGGATGAGACAATGCTTCACCTGTAGACTTAGGGATGGAAACAGAGGACAAAGAAGATAGAAAAGCATAATAGGGTGATGACAAACGATGATAACTCAAACCGACATAATGGGGATTAGGATTAAGGGTGGCCCGTATACCTTTCCGAAGTGCAATCGGTTGATTAAGAGGAGACAAGTCCGCAGTATTAGCAGGGTCGGGTGCAGGACATGAATCAGCTGGACCTGATGCTGGGCGCGGACGACGATGATATGTCAAAAGTGGTGTTCCTGTGGCACTAGACTCCTCAACGGTTGGAATGGATAAGACTTCTATAGCGGAAGGTGAAGGAGGAGCTATAGGAGACTCGGGTAAGACTTCTGTGGCGGAAGGTGAAGGAGGAGCTATAGTAGACTCCTTAAAGGTCGGTATAGGTAAGACCTCAGATATATCAAGGGGGTCAGAAAGGTCAGAAGAGGTAAAGAAAGGTTTAGACTCAAAAAATGTGACGTCAGAGGACATAAAGTACCTACGAAGATCAAGTGAGTAACAACGATATCCCTTCTGAACACGAGAATAACCAAGGAAGACACACTTGAGAGCACGAGGAGCTAACTTATCTTTCCCAGGGGCTAGGTTATGAACGAAACAAGTGCTCCCAAAAACACGAGGGGGAACAGAGTATACGGGTGATTGGGGAAACAATACTGCATACGGTATCTGATTCTGGATGGGAGAGGAAGGCATCCGATTAACTAAATAACAAGCTGTGAGAACTGCATCGCCCCAAAAACGCAGCGGAACATGAGATTCAATGAGAAGTGTGCGAGCAGTCTCAATGATGTGCCTATTCTTTCTCTCTGCAACCCCATTTTGCTGAGGGGTATAAGGACAAGAGGTCTGATGAATAATTCCTTGAGAAGTCATAAACTGCTGAAATTGAGAGGATAAATATTCTAAGGCATTATCACTGCGAAAAGTGCGAATGGAAACACCAAATTGATTTTTAATTTCAGCACAAAAATTCTGGAATATAGAAAACAACTCAGAACGATCTTTCATTAAGAAAATCCAAGTACATCTTGAATGATCATCAATAAAACTAACAAAATAACGAAATCCCAAGGTTGAACTGACTCTACTAGGACCCCATATATCAGAGTGAACTAAAGAAAAAATAGACTCTGCGTGACTCTCAATACTACGAGGATAGGAGGCTCGGGTATGTTTCCCGAGCTGACATGACTCACACTCTAATGTGGATAAACTAGACAAACCAGGCACCATCTTCTGAAGCTTGGATAAGCTTGGATGTCCTAAACGTCTGTGAATTAGGTCCGGAGGATCTGTAACTAGACATGCCTTGGAGGATTTTAGGGAGTTAAGGTAGTAAAGCCCTTCTGATTCAAGTCCTGTTCCAATCGTCTGCCCTGTACTGCGGTCCTGCATAATAAAAGAATCATCAATAAAATATATACCACAATGGAGGGCACGAGTCAAACGACTAACAGATGCAAGATTAAAAGGACAGCCAGGGACATAGAGAACGGAATCTAGAGTGACAGAGGGTAGGGGATTCGCTTGTCCAACTCCTTTTGCTTTGGTTTGAGACCCATTGGCTAAAGTAACAGTGGGAAGAGACTGTGAATACGCAATATTTGACAAAAGTGATTTATTACCAGAGATATGATCAGAAGCGGCTGAGTCCACAACCCATTGTCCAGGAGGACTAGACTGGGAAACACAAGCAAAAGAATTACCAGCAACAGAAGTATTAGTCTGAGCAACAGAAGCTACTTGTGGAGATGTCTGCTTACTTGCTCGATACTGAAGGAACTCATTATACTCCCCTTCAGATAAAGAAAATCCCTGGTTACCTGTAGTCTCAGTCTGAGCAACATAAGCATTTTTGGTTGGGCGGCCATGTAAAGAATAGCATACATCACGAGTGTGTCCAAGTTTATGACAATAGGAGCACTTGGGTCTAGATCTTCCAAAACGACCTCCTCCTCGTCTATTTTCCATAGTATGAGATGCCCGATTGTCCACTGATTGGGATACGAGGACAGATGAGTCAAGTGTCTGTGATGAGCTCACTGGGTGACTAGGTGCTGCAACAAGGCGAAGTAATCGAGAGAATAATTCATCAACTGTGGGAACGGTTGGACTAGCCAAAATCTGGTCACGTACTGAATCAAGGTCATTAGGGAGTCCAGCGAGTGTAAGAACTAGAAACATCTTCTGTCTTGCTCTTGTGTTTTTCAATACTAGCAGAAACTGGCATCAACGTCTCAAATTCTTCCATGACTGCCTGAACTTGTCCCAAGTAAGTAGACATATCTAATTCCTGTTTCTTCAAGCTTGTCATTCGCGATATTACATCATAGAAACGAGATATGTCATTAGTGTATAGATTACGAGCCTTTTCCCAAACTAAATAACATGTCTGGAATGGACGGAACAAGGGCATCAACTTGGAATCAATAGATCGCCACAGGATACTACATAACTGAGCATCGACCTTCTCCCATTGTGTTTTGGCCTTTTCATCACCTTCGCTAGCCTTTTTTGTTAAATGATCTTGAACTCCTTGACCTTTACACCACAACTCGACAGATGAAGCCCAATCTAAGTAGTTTGAACCTCCCATTAAAGGTTCTGAGGTAATCATAACACCAGAACTGCCAGAACCTGGGTTTCTAGACCCGAAAGCATCGACTCCCAAAGACATGGTTGGATTATCACCAAATAACAAAAAGAATCAACTGAAAATTCTCTGAGACAGATGAAGAAAACACTGTGTTTGCCGGAAAAGTACTGTAGCTGCCGGAAAAATCAGTGTAGTCGCCGGAAAAACTCAAAGTGGTCAGAATTAAAAAATAAAAATATGGACAGGCTCGGAATTGCAGGGCGATCCAACTGTCCTGAAGAAGCGAAGCCGAAAAATGGCCGGAAGAGGCCTCACGCGCCGGCGCGTGGGACAGACGCGCCGCCGGCGGCAGAGTTCCGACAGGCGCGTGACGGCGCGTGGAGGGCTATTTTCCGGTGATTTTTTCTGGGTTGGTCGGATCTCTCTTGGGAACCTTGTGGTGGTGTTGGATTTTGCACAACACTGTTAATTAGTGACTTTGACGCAATAAGTCACTTAGGTCACCGGAAAATTGCACGGTGACTGAGTTCTTTCTTCCCGGAAGTCGCTGGAATGATGCACAGCGATATGTTTCTCACTAAAGCTCTGATACCATGTGAGAAAGCACGGGAGAAAATATATTATTGATGTATATACATATGTTACAATGAGCCCTATATATATATACACACATAACATGTCCTACTCCTAACATATATTGGATTAGGGTTATTTATTTACTCCTATTTACATGACTATTCTAACAGTATTTATTCCATTACTTTACGAAGTTCTGTGGAAGCACATTGGATAATGCTTAGAAAATTCTATGTTGTGGCTTTACATTTTCTTTAAGGATGGTGATGTCCAGGCCAGCTAATATCGTTGCTGCTTTACATTTAATTTTTTGATAAATCTTTCTACAACAACAACAACAAACCCAAAGGAATCTCACAAATAGGGTTTGGGGAGGGTGATGTGTACGCTGAACTTAGCACTACCTCATGAAGGTAGAGAGGCTGTTTCCGATAGACCCTCGACTTAAATCTTTCTATGGCATATTTATACTATTCTCACATATATTTTTTACTGGTTCTAAGCTTCAAAGACTTTTTATTAATTTTCTCGCCAGACACATTAGGAGTAGTCAAAGTGAGGTAGCTGGAGTATTAAACTCATTTATGCTCTTAAGACTCTTTCTCTAATTGGAAGCTTGAACTAAATTTTACAGTGGTATTTGACGAGAGTTTGAACTTGAAATTTCAGATCTAAGAACTGTGAGTACTAGTGGAATTTGTTTTAAGTGGTTGGTCTTTCCCTTAAATCCTTTTCCTTTTCTGGTGCTAGAATGCAGGAAGATGAAATTGATTATAGTGGAAAGGTTGTGCTATAAGTGCTTAGCTAGAAAAAAAAAGGATCTGTGATGTGGAAAAGAAGAAATTATGTTTGATGCATAAAGCCTTTCTGAGACTTGAAAAGATTTGAAATATGAAGTGATTTTCTTTTACAAAATTTTGCATTCCTCTGTTTTCCTCAGTATAATTCTTCCACTAATTTTGCAAGCAGGAAAATGTGGGAGACATCAATGAAAGGTCTTTTAAGCTTGGTCCGGAGAACGACTCCTTCGTCTTTTGCATATATTTGCGAGAAGATGGGAAGTTCTTTAAATGACAAGGTGATGTATAAGCTTTTGCACATATTTGGGGAGTCTGAGATGTGTTAAATTCTTGACTCTGTTTTATTTACCCTTTTGGATTTTGTGCAGATGGATGAACTTGCATGCTTTGCTCCTGGGATGTTAGCTTTAGGATCATCTGGTTATAGCCCTAATGAGGCTCAGAAGTTCTTATCACTGGCTGAGGAGGTATTTTTAACTTACAGAGCATCATTACGAAATGTGATTTTAGGTTTCTATTTGCGAAATGATCTCCATATGCCCCAATTCGTGTGTGTGCCACTATGTTGATTGAAAGTGATAATAAGAAAGAGGTATATCTACAGTCATATGGAGGAAAATTGCGTCAAAAGACCTATACTTCTCGGAGTTAATGCGGATGTAGCTAAAAACAATACACAAGAAAGGATCCATATAAGCAATACCAACTAATTGGGATTAAAGATCCATAGAGTTCTCATGTTTGCTGTTACTCCTTTTTATTTTGGTTGAAGATTTATGTAATTGTTTAACTAGAAGTGTGAGATTTACATCTAGTTTTAGTGAACCCCTGATAGTATTAATGAACCCTTATTTATTATTGGAATGCAATGGGTTTAAGTAGAGGCCCTAAGTTGCTCTGACACGGCACTTTAGGTGCCGTACCCGTGTCGACACGACACTAGTATGGGTGTGGGTATGGGATCCGTACCGGATCTGGTCAAACAATTTTGGGTACTGTGACCGCGACAGACGGAAAATTTCGAGACGAGATACAATTTGATTCCCGAAATCAGAACCAAAACAAGGGTAAATTTGAAGAAAATAGCATATCTTATCCAAGAAATCAATTCTTTACTTATCTATAACTTGGGAATAAAAAAAAAATCCACACTTTACAAGCTATACATAAGTATTCCACCAAATTTCTCATAATTTAGATATATTTTTATATTTTTTGAATTATTTTTAGCCGGATCCCCGCACCCGTATCCGTACTAGGATCCATATCCCCGAATCTTAGAATTTACATCTCGAAGGATCTGACCTCTAGATCCAGACCCGTGTCGGAAACCCGCACCCATGTCCGAGCAACTTAGAGTAGAGCATAATGGATACAGAGAATTCATATAATCAACTCTTTACTTGTTTAGGTTTGAGGTTTAGTCAATTGATTAATTGAATTGAGAAGCGGTCTCTGTCGAAAAAAGTTTTAGGTTTTAATTCAACTTTTGAGCATTAGCGATGGTGAGCAGTGGGCAATGCTCTCCTACCACCAGATGTTCGCTTTCATTGGCTGTTATATTTAGCTGGGGGTGCTGAAAGGTGAAGTGTGGGATAAGAACTAAGCGTTAGTGACTCTTAAATGTGTTAGGGGGCTAAGTGTTAGTCTTTAGATTGTGCTTGCCCCTATGATTTGACTTGCCTTTCATCTCTAGGTTTCCCTTTCACATGATGGGAAGGCCCAGAGGATTAGGGGTTCTTTCTATAGGAGCTTTTAGTGACTGCAGTGTTGTTTCTTGTTGCCAGAAAGTTCTAGTATTGCTTTTTTGCTGAATATCTTAACCTTCTCTTGCAGCTTGCTTGGACTTGCTATAACTTTTACCAGTCAACACCTACAAAACTGGCAGGAGAGAACTATTTTTTTAGTGCCGGCCAAGTCAGTTTTTTCCTTTTAGTTCATAGTGATGTTTGTTTTGTTGTTTGCTTATGGTGATAACTTATTTAAATTGTTCATCCTGTTTAATGCTCTTCAGGACATGAATGTGGGCACATCATGGAATATATTAAGGCCTGAGACAGTTGAGTCGCTGTTTTACCTCTGGCGTTTAACAGGAAACAAGACATACCAAGAGTGGGGTTGGAACATATTTCAAGCATTTGAAAAGAACTCAAGGATAGAATCTGGATATGTTGGACTTAAAGATGTAAGAACAAACTCAATTCTTTCAACTTTGGATAGTACCTACACCTCCATTATCTTCTTTCTTTAAATGCCTTCAAATGCTGCATCTTTAATTCTGTTTCTGGAGGTTAAAAATCTGCTGCTATTTCCCGTGTTCTTTGTTAAAAAATTGTGTCTCCTCATGAAATAGACTCTTTTTTGGATTTTGATATTGATAATTGGGATATACATACATGAATCATGAATGTTACTTTTATGCTATTGTTTGATGGAAAATTTGGTGCTCCTACTTGGTGTTGTCTCTCTCCTTCACCTTGTAAACACCAGCTCGCTTCTAAACTTCAGTTTTCGTTTTTGGGTTTTGCAGTACTCTAATTACAGGCAGGTTTCTCAAATTTGATTTATTGAGCAATCTTTAATATTTAGTGAAGTACGAAAATATGTAACATGTGAAACGGTGTACCTCGGCCAGCCCATCCATTAGATAATTGTACGCAAAGAGCAACATTGAGCTAGTGAGCCCCCCCTCCCTCCCTCCTTTTTTTTTTATTGCTGACCCTGATCTTTATTTTCTCCTACTAGAAACTCAACTTCAGAGCTACCCTTTTTTGTTCTATGGATGCTCAGTATTTTTATTGCATCTTCTCCTATTTGAAGCTAAATTTGTCCTGGGACAGCAAAAACTTGACTCCATTCCTTGTAGCCCAATGTTTCTTTCCAGTTATAAAAGCAAGTTGTGAAGATAAAAATGAAGCGGAGGGATTTTGAAATACAAGGTGTCTAGTTTCAGAGAATGTATAATCAAATTGTTGCGACTAACTTTAGCATGCATAATTGCTGACTTTTACCACGTCGACTGGTCTTCACGGGCAGCTGTCAAAAGTTTGTTGGGAACCTCTAGAATTCAGGGTTTTGTGCTTGTAATTTGTCGGTATGACTGCTTTTTCGTGTTATTCAATGGAGACATATACCACTAAATTTGGTTGTGAAGGGAAGGTTTTAATTTCATATACAGTATCGTTGTTGACTTCTGTTTTAATGCTTTTTTCGGTTTTCCCAGGTCAACACTGGTGTCAAAGACAATATGATGCAAAGCTTCTTTCTTGCGGAGACTCTTAAATATCTCTATCTTCTTTTTTCACCCTCATCAGTAATCTCCCTAGATGAGTGGGTTTTTAACACAGAAGCCCACCCCATAAAAATTGTTACCCGGAATGATCGTGTTATGAGTTCTGGAGGGTCAGGTGGACGGCAAGAATCAGATAGGCAATCACGTACCAGTACCAGGAAAGAAGGTCGATTTCGTATTAATCATTAATCAAGCTGTTGATAAAGTATAATGGGATTGAATGACCAAGTGGAGTGTCTCATGAAACTTGCATCTGAGGTAAAAGAAGGATCTGCACTCTGTTAACTCCAGATTGTCTGGATGTATTGCTATATTCTGTAGCTTATTAAATGCCACCACATGGAGCAGTAGTTTTATGTAGCTTAGCTTAGCTACTTTAGATTCGCTTCTTAAACTGGCGTGTATTATAGGAGATTGCAATTTTTGCCGGCAGCACCACATTTTTGGGCTTGATGAGCAAATTGCTAGTCGCACCTAATTTTTCCCTTAGAAAGCAAAAACTCATTTCAATGGGCACAAAATATGACATTTGTGTTCCTGATTTTTTTTCTTTATCGTTGGGGCTGGGTTTGAGTTGTACTACTCCTGAGAATTGACGTGTGTAAAGTTATATGTATTTGAATTTGTGAATTTACGGTCCCTGTGACACTCTCTGTGTTTCAGATATATATATCTGATACTCTGATTTTTATATACCTGTATTTGATTGGATGTAGAGTTTAAGAAAGAACAATTTTAAAAACTTGCGGCCTTAAACATGTCATGTTATTTATATGGTTATAAAAGTATGTCATTAATAATAAAATGAGAAGTATACGGTTAATTTATCTATCTATATCTATACTATATTAAAAGTAGGAACCTCTTAATTGAAAAGTTAAATTATTTTTTTACCCTTCTTATTTTTGTATCTTATTAATTTTTAAAAAAGAAAATCAAAGAGAAAGCTACATAAAGATGCCTAAAAAAAAAGAAAACAACGACTTCAAAGAAACGACGCTTACAAAAAGAGAGAGAAAAACGTCTGCAAAGAGACGCCAAGATTTGGGTCACTTTAATTCTTTCTTCGTTATACCCGTTTTATTCTTCTTCTTTTCTAAAGTTTTGTCTTCTCTTTCTTCTAAACGTTTTATTTCAAATTTAGTATTTTTTTTTCCTTTGTTCTTGACGTGGAGTTTTTTCAAATTTGTTGGTTCCCTTTTGTAAGCACTTAAATTTACTTCAAGATGAAAGCAGAAAAATTGCAAAATACAAAATACATTGAAGGAGCAGATGATGTTGTATACTGGGTTATCATTTATCGTACTTCAGGTATAACAAATTTCATTTTATGTTTTGATTATATAAATAGACGTCTTTTTAATGGAACTAATTATGTTTATTCTATATACGTTTGGCTATTTCCTCAAGTATTTTTTTTCCAGTCTTATTCCTCAAGTATATGCTTCTAATTCTTTACATGTTGGTCTTTCTAGCTCTTTAATCGTGTCCTTATAATATTTAGGGTGAAATTTTTTTATTTATAATTTATGATCGTACTTCTATTTTTTGAACCATTACAAAGACGCAAAGAAAAATATTCTTTAGTCAAATAAGGCTGCCATTGGTCTGGTAATTACTAGATCAGGCGCGCGAAAAATAAATAGAAGATAGTCTATCCTAAAAATGTTAAAAAAGTCATTGCAAAGACAGGAAGAAAAATATTCTTATTTTGATCAGAATGCCATTGATTTGATCAGGCTGCTAAGGCACGCGACAAATAAATATATTGATCAAAATTGGGTTGACATAAAATTTGAGGATAGTCTAAATATGAAAAGAATATATATGGATGTAAAACTACCTTTTAATTTTCTCTCATCTGCTTCTTTTGTGAACTTTCTTTATTACACGAACTATAGCTTTTATGAAGACTGGAGGGCAAGAGTGGAGAGTCCTTTTATGTGTTTGACTAATTGATGCACAACGTTATGTTTTGGATAAAAAGGAAAGTGAGAATATACAGCGTAACTGGATAAAATAAATTATCTCTTGAATAAACACATAATGACATTCTAAAAGACAAATTAAGGGATCAGAAAAATTCGAGTATAAATGAAGTTGATGTGAAGCTGAAAATCAAGTTATTTTGATCCATGCATTTATCTGGTGGCCAATTTGAAAAGACACCTCATAATCATTTATGGGAAGAGAAAATATTATTACCTTAAGTCAAGAAGTTTATTTTTGCTATATTTTGGTGAAACAAGTGATATAAATACCATGGTTGATTTCCTTCATTTAAAAACAAACTAGACTCCATTAATAACTACATTATGGATGTTTAATTGTTTAATTTCTTAATACATTATATAAATTGTAATATAGTCACTTCAGTAAAGGCCATATCAGCTTCTTCCAAATGAATTATGCATTCTTATGTAAACTTATTTGTCTGATAACTATGTTAAGCCTTAAATATCTTTTACATGCATCTTCTAACTTTAAACGTTGTCTTCCGACCAATTACTGATTAATTTAATAACATTATCAAAGCACATGGTAGTGACAAAGTACCATTTGTGCTCCACCATTCTAGACTATCATATTTTATTATGGAGATAAAGAATGTCAAGATTTCAGTGTGATCCCTGTTAAATGACTAATAATAAAATATTTATACATTTCTCTCTTCACCCCGAAAAAGTGAAGATGACATTAACATACTTTCAAAACATAAAATTTTCCCTAATAAAGACCAGCTGGAGTTGGGTGATATAATTGACTATCTCATGTTAATGGCCTAGCAATTAAAAGAAACAATAGCATTTGATGTGTAAGAGTTGTTGATTGAGATGTAATTGGGTTTACTATCTTTATTTGGACAATCTCTTGGAATTTCCTTTTTTGGTCTCTATACGTAAAAATTTGTTACAAATAAATATATTGTTAAGAAAATATGTTTCTTATACAAGTGCATCGTTAATTTTTTGTAATTATTTGTTATTTTCTATTTCCCTTCAATTCTTGAGTTTGAAAAATAAATTATTGTTAGTACAACAAACTATGCTCTTTACAATTAGAAAATAATAATAAAAAGGCATATATACATAAGATGTTGGATGCATGGAGTACTGGACACAACACAAAGTACGTATTTTGAAAATTTTTACTCAAAAATATTTTAAAATGAACAATCACTTTTTTCATCTTCTCTGTTAATGCTTCAGGCTAGGGGTGTACATGGACCGGGTTAGTTCGGTTTTTATCAAAACCAAACCAAACCAACTATATCTGTTTGGATTGGTTCGGTTTTGTCAGGTTTTCGGATTTTTTGTTACTTACATATTATTTTAATCTTACTTTGTTAAATATTTCATAAGTAAATATCTATTTAATAAAAATATAAAAAATTGACAAACATATTATCGATTAAAATATTCTTATGGGAGAATTATATTAGTAACACATAATAACTATTTTTTTAGTCGTCTGACAATAAATTTTCGTTGCAATGCACTTTCAGGTTAACCGAATTTAGTAATTAAATATAAAAATCAATATGATACCTAAATATTAATAACCACTTCACATTCGTAAAAGATATAAGAATTTAATAGATCTTAACATATGATATGAATATGGAAGAACAAAGAGATAGACGCATTTCAGTAACACTTGATAAGAAAGTGATCATACAACCCATTATTTAAGGTCAATATATATGGAGCACTTCATATTCTATTAAAATTTATATCCCGCAAGAGAATCCCAAATATTTCTAGACATTTTTTAAAGAAAATTCTATATAAAATTTTAAAAATATATATATTTATATATTGGGTTGGTTCGAGTTTTTTACTCAATACCAAACCAAATCAAACCAAACCAAGTCGGGTCTTTTAATCGGTTTGATTTGACTTTTCGGTTCGATGCGATTTTTCGATTCGGTTTGTACACCCCTACTTCAGGCTCGGCCGCTTACTTCTTTTACCAAATCATCTATCTTCTTTCTTCAGTCATCTTTTTCTATTTTACCATCTAAACTTCCACAATATTTATTTACGGCGAAATCGACTTGTAAGTTACTTCTATTTAACTAGCAGAAAACGATCGTATTTATACAAACATCTCATGCTCCTCCTTGGCTTGATTTACCAATTGATTTTATGATATGAATTCTAAAATCTTCTTTTACCTTCTCTCATTGAGCTATATGTGTTATGCAAAATAGTCATAATTTGGAGATGAGTAGAATTTATTGAGTTTGAATTGTTTGGCATTAGTTCTCTCTATTTCTTTTTATTATTGTGCGTATCTTTCACATTATTAAGAGCGCAAGTGTAAATCATTATAATATCTTGGACGTTGCAAAATATTTTATGCTAGCTAGAGATGAACTTATTAGAAACACTTCTTGAATCATTGAAATAAAAAAGTTATCATGAACACCAAAAATAAATTCCCAATCACCCAAATAAACGAACAAGTACCATCATTTTTGCAAATCTCAAGCTCTTTTACTTGAGAAGTGCAGGGAATGGAACTTGATACTACGTGATTCAATATACACGTGCGTTCACGTGTCGAAAAACTAGTTGTCTTCAAATATATAAATGTGCTATTCTTGACTAAAACGGAAAGGGTGCTTTAGAAAATGGAATAGGGGGAGTACGTCGTTTTAGTTACATATAAGTACTGGAGATTTCTTATCTGCAAGTCGTTTAGAAAAAAAATTTATACCGCACTTTATTTGGTTAATTTATTCAAGTTTAATGATTAGACCTTTTCGAACAATTTCATTTCTCTTGGTTTGACTTCAGTATCGGTTTATTGTTGGTACGACTTTGCTTTTAATAAGAAAATTTTCAATGATCTTAGTATATTTAAAGCATTAAAATTAGTAAGGTATTGCGTTAAATATCATTTTTATTTTTTATTTCTGCTTTTATATATCATTTAATTTACTATTAAGTGAATGATATGAACATAAGATTGGTAGCACACAAGTGGCAAGGACAGGCCTCCAATTGCCTGCAACTACTCAAATGTTCGTTTGATATTAGTAGTTCATCTGTTATGATACTATCAGCAACAGCGTTTTAATAGGAGCTACGGAGTTTCAAACATTTTGCAAATGTTGTTATGATAAAAAAATAAAATGTGATGTATAATATCGTCAAAATAATTTCAAAATACATATATGACAAAAACTTGAGGAATCAACGTTCCAATCCACTTTGAAAA
Organism: Nicotiana attenuata; assembly: GCF_001879085.1. Taxonomy (NCBI): domain Eukaryota; kingdom Viridiplantae; phylum Streptophyta; class Magnoliopsida; order Solanales; family Solanaceae; genus Nicotiana; species Nicotiana attenuata. The sequence continues at coordinate 41,891 of NW_017675828.1, forward strand.
TTAGAGATTTGTATCGCATGAAAACAGAAACAAGAATTAACAAAGAAAAAAGGCCAGCCATATTAGATTCGAAAAGATGTAGAAGCGAGAAAATAAAGGAAGAAAGAAAAATTTGAGTATTGTGTTGATATATTTATAGTAGCAATCCAGTAAATTAGGACAAGGCACCCATCCGCAAATGGCGCATGCCATTATATGTGCGGCGATCGATAACGGCGAAAGAATAGTTCGCAGTGCGTGAATAGTACGTAACTGGCCTCGCTTATGCTTCAGCTTCTACATGCCCTTAATTTGATAATGGATAGTCTATCCGTACGTGTCCCTTAATTTCCTCTTCTGATCAAATAAATATTGGGTCGATCGATTGATCTCTGACACAGTAATTGCAGTAACACTTGTTCTGTAATGGCTACTCACCCTCGTTTTCTTTCTTTCCTTCGCCATCGTTATCGATCCTTCTACACACTTCCTTCTCTCCCAACATTATTATTGTGACATAAAAAGCGATGATCCTGAACCTCATACATTATTTCACGGCAATGCGCTTTCTTTCATTGGAGGTCGGGGACCAGCTGCTTCCTCGTCTTCACCTGGTATATTCCAGCAGGTCAATTCTTCACCAAACGTCAATATTCATTCTTCTGTCGTCCGTTTCCTGAAAAAGTAGTAGCTCTCACCTCCTTTTCTGTCGTGGTGAGTTTCTCCCCGTCAATATAATGCAATAATTCATCCCATTTATTGTATTGGCATCTTTACTACTATAAAGGACATTATTCTTCACTAGATCTAACAAGATAAAGACCGTAGAGTTTGATGATCATGGGTAAGTAACGCCTGTTTTATACTATAATTTCCTCTTCATATCCTTTGCTTTTTGTATCGCTTATATTAGTCGTACATCCCCAGTAATACTATTCCAGTTTGTAAAGTTTGACCTCCATTTTTGTTAATTGGTTCCAAAAAATACGCATAAATGCTTTCATGCGAGTTAATATGGGCTAAGTTAGAAATATCGAAAACTATTTAATTTGAATAGTTCCGGTAGTGTTCACTTCCTATGGTGTTTACCAGAATCACATATCCTATCAAATTTAATACTAGTTAAAAAATTAGTTTGACCGAAAAAACTATCATATGAAGTTTAAAATTCACGAGAATGTTCTAGATAAGATCTAATGAAGTCCTAGTGTCTATATTTATCTTTTAATTATAGCTAGCTGAAACTTTGAATGTCTATATTTTGTGTTTCACCTTTTAATTCCTTCATTTTGCATTCCTATATTTGTTTGTAGTCAGCGAGCCGTCACAACAGCTTTAAGGTGCAATTTTCTTGTTCTTTCCCTAAAGCTTGGGGTCTGGTTAGCCACCTCAAGTCACGTCATGCTGGCTGAAGCTCTGCATTCAGTTGCGGATATTGCAAATCAGGTATTAATTGTATAATTCATTGATCAAACCAGGAACATTGAGATTGTTAATTACTGTAATTTCTATGCCTGTAGCCGCTTCTTGCATATGGTTTAAATAGCTCTAAACGTGCGCCAGATTCAATCCATCCGTAAGTGTCACCACCTTGACATCGTATTATGCACCATCATTACATTTCTCTTGTAACTGCATGCAGTAAATATCCATGCAATAGAAGAAGTTGTGTGTGTGTATATATATATATATATATATATATATATATATATATATATATATATATATATCATTAATTGGTGAATATTCCAATGATCAGTACCGTGCATACTGCATTTCGCATCATCTTAGTTTTTTGGTCACTAGAGATTTATAACAGCAATAATAACAGATTAGGAGAAATTTAATCATGTTTGTTACCTCCTAATAGCTGAAGGTCCCTCTTCAAAGGTTTACACCATTTTATGGTGGAAAAACTTTGCAAGCTATCTCAATAATTCTATATCTAACGTAGTAATTTGTGAACCTATTGATGAATCTTTTCTTTTTCTTCAGATATGGTTACTTTAGGGAACGTTTTGTCTGGTCGTTGATATCTGCAGTTGGCATCTTTTGCCTTGGTTCTGGTGCTACAATTGTTAATGGATTTCAAAACCTGTGGACTTCTCAGGTAATTTATCATTGAAATAAAGCAGTTCATTGTCTGTTGAACACTTTGTTGTCACTTCAACATGAATTAACATTTTTCTCAATGTATTTGCTTCAGCCCCCTGAACATCTAGAATACGCAGCTGTGGTGATTGGTGGCTCGTTAATTTTAGAGGGTACATTATATAGTGCATGCATGTAGCTGAATTAGCTGCTCCTTGTTTTCATAGTTGTTATTTGTCTCAATTTGAGTTCGCGGTCTATTTAGGTGTTTCGCTTATAGTGGCAATACAATCTGTGAGAAATGGCGCTGCTGCAGAAGGAATGAAAGTGAGAGTATATTTGGCGTGGTCATGATCCTACAGCTGTGGCTGTTATGACTGAGGTAAAAGACATGTTTTTTATTGGACTTAATTAATTCCTAGCTACTCGTATGTGTCAAGTTGTTGTTAGTGATGCATGATTTAGTGTTCAATTTTGTAGGATGGTGCTTCAGTTGCAGGCCTGGTCATTGCGGGTGCATCCTTGGTTGCAGTGAATGTCACAGGAAATCCAATTTATGATCCAATTGGTTCAATTGTTGTGGGCAACCTTCTTGGAATGGTATGTGAGCCGGCGGCCTATACACTTATTTGGCACTTCTTTTGGGGTATACTAAAGAAAAACTCTGGCTTATTTGAAATGCAGGTTGCTGTATTCTTGATTCAGAGAAATCGCCATGCTTTAATTGGTAGAGCAATTGATGACAAAGACATGAAAAAGGTTCTTCAGTTTTTGGAAAATGATCCAGTAAGTCTGTCTTTCCCGGATAATATCACTCTTCTCGATTTCCTAATTAATCTGTTGCTTAATTAACTAAAGTATCTGAAGTTAATATTCTTGCCACTGCAGGTTGTTGATTCTCTGTTTATGATTGCAAAAGTGAGGTGATTGGACCTGGGTTCTTTAGGTTTAAGGCTGAGATAGGTGATTAATTGAATCTGGTGCTTCCTTGCATATTTCTTCATCAGCTTCTTTCTTAGAACATCAATATCTATATATTTATATTGCAGATTTCAATGGCGTGGTGCTGGTACAAAATTATCTCGACAGAGCAGGACGCCACGAGTGGGCTAAACAGGTTATTAATTTATTAACCATGGAATGCAAGATATGATAATATTAGTATCTTTACAGTTTGTGATATCCTCTTTATATGTATAGCTTCGAGAGGCTTCAAAGCAGAAGGATGATGCAGCGATATTGGAAGTCATGTCACATTATGGTATAAACAATTCCAAAGGCTTTATTGTGATTTCCAGCGTTCCTTTTCTTTTTCTTGTTGACTTTGGAAAGAATTTTAGACACCATATATATATATGTTAGCAAACTCATGGAATATTTATGTTGGCAGGTGAAGAAGTTGTGACAGCACTAGGGAGTGAAGTTGATAGGCTAGAACAGGAAATCCAGGAAATAGTTCCCGGTATTAAGCATGTAGACATTGAGGCACATAGTTCACTTAACCCATGAGCATGTTATCAAATCTTTCTCAGTTGTGTACTTATGTAGTAACTATTGTTTATTTAAAAAGAATGTCAAACTTTCTATTACGAGAAATGTCATATAGCTTGGGTGAATGAAACTATTATCTACTGGGGAGTTCCTTTAATTATATATATAACAATAACAACAACAATAAACCCAGTATGATACCAACAGGTGGGGTCTGAGGAGGATAGTCTATACGCAGACCTTACCCCTACCTAATGCAGGTAGAGAGGCTGTTTCCAATAGACCCTCGGCTCAGGAAGGTCAAGAAGAAGAAGAGGAAAGCAAGAAAGGAAGAAAGAAGGAAGAGAAAAGAAAAAGGGAGAGATAAATGATAAGTAGTACCAAATAATAGCAATAGGGAATACAATACCTGAGGCGAACAAACCACATAACGTAATAAAAATCTAAGAATATGAAGGGACATGCATGCTACTAAGACTATCGGTAAGCAACTAAAAACTACCCACTAACCTTCTACCTTAATCCTCGACCTCCACACCCTCCTATCAAGGGTCATGTCCTCAGTGAGCTGAAGCAGTGCCATGTCCTGTCTAATCACCTATCCCCAGTACTTCTTAGGCCTACCTCGGCCTCTTCTCAAACTCTTCATGGCCAACCTCTCACACCTTTTGACAGGAGCATTAATGCTTCTTCTCTTAACATGTCCGAACCATCTCAGCCTCGACTCCCGCATCTTGTCCTCCACGGAGGCTACTCCCACTCCATCCCGGATAGCTTCATTCTTACTATCTCTCCTGGTACACCCACACATCCATCTCAACATCCTCATCTCTGCTACTTTCATCTTCTGCACGTGGGAGTTCTTGACTGGCCAACACTCAGCCCCATACAGCATAGCGGGTCGAACCACCACTCGATAAAACTTACCCTTAAGTCTTGGTGGTACATTCTTATCACATAAAACACCGGAAGCGAGCCTCCACTTCATCCATCCCGCTCCGATGCGATGTGCGACATATTTGTCAATGTCCCAGTTACCCTGGATAATAGACCCGAGATACTTAAAACTCGCTCTTTTGGGGATAACTTGAGCATCAAGCTTAACCTCTACATCTGCATCATGGGCCCCGTCACTGAATTTGCACTCCAAGTATTCTGTCTTGGTTCTACACAGTTTGAAACCTTTAGACTCCAAGGTCTATCTACAAACCTCCAACCTCACGTTAACTCCGCTTCGCGTCTCGTCAATCAACAATATATCATCGGCAAATAGCATGCATCAAGGCACCTCCCCTTGGATGTGTCGCGACAATAAATCCACCGCCAAGGCAAATAAAAATGGGCTAAGTGTCGATCCCTGATGCAACCCCATCACCACAGGGAAATGCTTCGAGTCACCACCCACAGTCCTCACCCGAGTCTTACTATCATCATACATATCCTTAATCACCCTAATGTATGCTACTGAAACGCCGCTAACCTCCAAACACCTCCACGGTACCTCCCTCGGGATTTTATCATACGCTTTCTCAAGGTCAATAAATACCATATGCAAATCTTTCTTCCTCTCCATGTACTGCTCCACTAATCTCCTTACCAGATGAATTGCTTCCGTGGTCGAACGCCCCGACATGAATCCAAACTGATTCCTGGAAATAGACACGCACCTCCTCACCCTGGCCTCCACCACCCTCTCCCAAACCTTCATAGAGTGACTCAACAACTTGATACCCCTATAATTGTTGCAATTTTGGATATCACCCTTGTTCTTGTAAAGCGGAACCATCATACTCCACCTCCATTCTTCGGGCATCTTCTTCGTCTTAAAAATAACATTAAACAACCCAGTGAGCCACTCCAAACCTGCCCGCCACGCGCTCTTCCATCATTCCACTGGGATTTCGTCTGGCCCCGTCACTCTACCCCTGCACTTCTTACACATTGCCCCTTCCACCTCCTCTACCGTAATCCGCCTACAGTACCCAAAATCTCGCCGACTCTCAGAGTGCTCCAACTCACCCAACACAATGCGTCTATCCCCCTCCTCATTCAACAGTTTATGGAAGTATGCTTGCCATCTTCTCCTAATAAGTGCCTCGTCCATCAACATTTTGCCATCTGTGTCCTTAATGCACTTGACTTGGTCTAAGTTGCGGGCTTTCCTCTCCCCCACCTTGGCCAACCGCTACAACTTTTTGTCCCCGCCTCTGCCCCCGAGCTCCTCATACAAACGAGCAAACGCCGCGTTCTTAGCCGTCGTAACTGCTAACTTTGCCTCTTTCTTTGCCTTTCTGTAACACTCCTGATAAGTCCTTTTTTCTCCTCATTTGTACTCTCCACTAGCTTCAAATAAGCAGTTTTCTTACCTTCCACTTGTTATGATCCTATTAGTCTAATTACTAAATCAGTAGTTAGTTAAATCAGTAGCTCACACAAGGAATAAGCAGCAGGGTAGTTAGAAGTTAGTTGGAAGGTTGTTAGGGCATGAGACTTCCAAAAGTTAGTTATAACTAACTTTCCCGCCAATTGTATTAGTATATAGTTTGATCCTTACTGCTGTATTGTGGAGTTTTTGTGAAGTTTAATATCAATAAACTAGTCTTCTCTTCCTCTCTCATTGATACTCAAATCACCATTTGAGTCCAGAGATTCTGTTCAAGAGTAATTCTTCCATTTTTACTCTTTTGGTTTCTCTTCTTTCTAATTTCTTAGCTCGTTAATTACTAGGACGTATCATTGGTATCAGAGCTCTCGTTCCTTGGATCTGTGAATATGGGCGATCACAACACTCGAATGCACGAACTGAGGAAAGAAGTCGATAGTCTCAAGGGATCGATTGAAGCAGTCACATCATCTGTATCGGAGTTGCAGAAATCAGTGGATAACAGGGTAGCTTGGGCTATGGAGGAAATTAAGAAGTTGTTGGTGGGAAATTTGGCTACAACTGGAGTTCAAAACCATGAGTTTCTTGTGGAGAACGAAAGGCTAGAGGTGGTAGGCCATCGTTCTAATGGCCATCAACCTCTCAATCGTGATTATTACACAGAATTCCCTATTTTTGATGGTGTACGGTTGAAAGATTGGCTGTACAAATGTGATCTTCGCTTATGAGAAAATACCTGAGGATTCTAAGGTGAGAGCAGTGTCGTGCAGGCTTGAAGGCAGGGCAGTACAATGGCACCAATCTTACATGAAGCATAGGGTGACTAGGGATTGGCCTCGATGGGGAGAGTATGTAGCTTGCTTGTATGCGAGATTTGGATCTGAGCTTTTTGATGACCCCATGGGAGATCTCAAGGATCTAAGGCAAGTAATTATGTTGATTTGTTTGATGAACTGCTGACCAGGGTGGAATTGTGATAATTAGGGATTTAGATACCTTTTATACTCTTTCTTGCTTATGTTTTGATTAGGAACTAGTAGTCGTACCCGCGCGATGCGCGGTCAGTATTAAAAAATATTAATTAAATAAATTATGATCGGGCTTGTTTGATCCTATTAGATTGTATTGCTTTAATAAAATTCAATTTTCATCTTACTTGTCAATACGATATACCTAATAATGAAATCTCTATTAAATTAAAGGTACTTATATAGTTAGTGAATAACTTTTTTGTTCTATATTTTTTTTATTATATTAACCAATATTTAATATTCGCTTTCTTTTTGTCATATATGAGAAGATTTATAATTTATTACTGTTGAAATATTTTTTATTTTAAATTTTATTCTATTGTTCTTAATAATGTTATCTAAATTTTAATGAACAAAATCTCTGTTAAACTAACGGGACTTATACAGGGAGCGCATTGAATAACTTTTTTGTTATGTATTTTTCTTTATTATATCATCTAATATTTAATATTATTACATTGCTAATAGAAAGTTTTATTAGCATATTACTTTATTAAATATTTTTCTCTGAAAGTTTTTTTATGTCTTTATTTTCGTTTTATTTATTTTAAAATAATTTTAAAACTCCAACTTGAAACTAATCCCCAATTTGAATTGTTAATTTATTTTTTTTTAATTTCTTTTTATTTTAAAATTATTTTAAAACTCTAACTTGAAACTACATCCCGATTTGAATGGGTAGTTTTTCTTCTCTTTCTTTCGTTTTTTCTATAGCTAATATTTTTTTTTTCTTTTTTATTTTAAGATAATTTATATACTCCAACTTGAAACTACTCCCACCCAATTTGAATGGGTAGTTATTATTTTATATATTTATTTTTCTTTTTTTTAATTATATTTAATTATAAGATATCTATATTTATTAATTCAAATAAAGTAACCAATTAATATATTTACATATATATATATATATGTTAGTTTTTATTTTATTTTATTATTTTCATTTTTTATATATATTTAAATTCAAAAATAATAACCAATAACTTTTGTTCTATATTTTGCTTTATTATATTAACCATTGTTTAGTATTCGCTTTCTTTTTGTAATATATGAGAAGATATATAATTTATTACTGATGAAATATTTTTTTGTTTTAAATTTTATTCTGTTGTTCTTAATAATATTATCTAAATTTTAATGAATAAAATCTCTGTTAAACTGTCGGGACTTATACAGGGAGCGCATTGAATAAATTTTTTGTTATGTATTTTTCTTTATTATATCATCTAATATTTAATATTATTACATTTTTAATAGAAATATTTATTAGCATATTACTTTATTTAATATTTTTCTCTGAAAGTTTTTTAATTTCTTTATTTTCTTTTTTTTATTTTAAAATAACTTTTAAAACTCCAATTTGAAACTACTCCCAAATTTGAATTAGTAATTAATTATTTTTTTAATTTCATTTTTATTTTAAAATTATTTTAAAACTCCAACTTGAAACTACTTCCCGATTTAAATGGGTAGTTTTTCTTCTCTTTCTTTCGTTTTTTATAGCTAATTTTTTTTTTGCTTTTTTATTTTAAGATCATTTATAAACTCCAACTTGAAACTTTCTTTATTTTCGTTTTTTTTATTTTAAAATAATTTTTAAAACTCCAACTTGAAACTACTTCCCGATTTAAATGGGTAGTTTTTCTCTTTTTTCATTTTTTATAGCTCTTTTTTTTGCCTTTTATTTTAAAACAATTTAAAAACTCCAACTTGAAACTAATCCCACCCAATTTGAATGGGTAGTTTTTCATTTTATTTTATTATTTTCGTTTTTTACATATATTTAATTATAAGATATCTATATTTATTAATCCAAATAAAGTAACGGATTAATATATACATACATACATACATACATACATACATACATACATACATATATATATATATATATATATGGTAGTTTTTTATTTTATTTTATTTTATTATTTCTATTTTTACTATATATTAAATTCTAAAATAATAACCAATAACTAATTTATTAACTAAATAACTAATTATGCCATGTTGCATTTTTTTTAGGTTGCACTTTGCTTAAGGAGAGGGCTTTTTCCTTCTCCTTTTTATAATATATAGATATATGATTTGTAATAGCTCTTTCTTGCTTATGTTTTGATTAGGAATTTGTACAAATAGTTCCCCAAAGGCTCACAAGTTGTGCTTGATTGCAGGTTTGACACAAAGTGACAAGATATCAAAGATCGGCTCAAAAAGAGTGAAACTTGCACAAGTACCAAGACAAGACAAAGCTCAGGCAAAACAAGGCCAAGTGCGGCCCGCACTACTTCTTGCGGTCCGCACTGGTGAGGTTCAGATGAGCAGACATTCCAGGCACAAAGGCAATGCGGTCCGCACTTAAGTAATTCTGTGCGGGTTCCGCACTGAGATCAACGCGGCCGCCAACTCGATTTCGTGCGGTCCGCAGGATGAAGAATCAGAGAACTGCAAATTCCAAAGGTTCAAGCCAAATGCGGTCCGCGCTCCATTTTAATGCGGACCGCACTGATGAAGCCTTCCGCGGCCGCAAGTCCATTCTCTGCGGTCCGCGGTGCTCCGAGTTTCAGAGAGTTAGATCTCAAGTTAACAGAGCCTATGTGCGGCCCGCACTCACTATTTTGTGCGGATCCGCACTAATCCCCCGCAGGGGTATTTGTTTATCCAGAATTGTCAGCTTGTTATAAATAGCTTCTTCTTTTCCATTTGTAGGTGAAGCGATAGATTTTTGTTTGAAGCTTGCGCTCGTGACTTCCGGTTCTTTAGCTATTTTGGGCCAATTTTTATTTCATTTCAACATTAATCTTCTAGTTATCTTAGTAATTATTAATATGAGTTTTTCTTCATCTATTCTTTGTTTCTCTCTCTCAAATTATGAGTAGCTAGACCCATCAGCTCGGGTTGTGGCTCCAACCCTAGTGTGGGTAATTATGGGTCTTGTATTTTAGAGCTTGATTGGACTATGGGTGTTTGATATTTGGGCTAATTCCATGTTTAATGGTTAATTAGTTGGTTGAAAATACTAGTTTGTGCTTATAGTTGGACTTTTTCTCTAGAATTAGGTCCAACTAAGGAATTGGTGGTCGTACTACAGGAGAATTGATAGCCCCAATTAAAGGGTTTAAACCGAGATATCGTAATTACCCGACTTGACCCTCATTTGCGTGGTGTTGCAAATTAGAATACCCATTATTGGTCTTGAGAAATCTTAATGTCGGGCAAAAACACTCGAACTATAACGAGAGGTATAGAGTGAGTAGAAATCGGAGTAATGGGTACATCATAACTCCCCAAATTGTGTCATCTAGCTTTAGATTCAAGAATCCGTCAATTGACCACCTAGGCGAAAGTCACTACCCTAGTGCCTTTTAATCACTCAAACAACTTGCAATAGTTTAATTCTAGCTTATAATAGTTTAATTGAGCATTGTAGTTTATAGAATTAGATTCATAATTAGAACCCCAAAATGTGTAGAAGTGCAATTTGGAGCAAATACACAACTCTAAATTAGATAGATACCCGACTCCAATATCTAGCTCTCTGTGGAAATCGATCCCGACCCTAAATAGGGTTGTGGCTCAACCCTAGTGTGGGTATTTGATGGGTCTTGTATTTTAGAGCTTGATTGACTATGGGTGTTTGATATTTGGGCTAATTCCATGTTTAATTGTTAAATTAGTGGTTGCAAACACTAGTTTGTGTTTAGTTGACTTTTTCTCTAGAATTAGTCCAACAAGGAATTGGGACGTACTCAAGATAATTGATAGCCCCAATTAAAGGGTTAAACCGAGAGATCGTAATACCCGACTTGACCCTCAATTGCTCGTGCAAATTCGTATACCCAATTGGTCTTGAGAAAGTCAATTCGGGCAAAATCACTCGAACTACCGAGAGGTATAGAGTGAGTAGAATCGAGTAATGGGTACATCATACTCCCCAAATGTGTCAATCTAGATTTAGATTCAAGAATCCGTCAATTGACCACCTAGGCGAAAGTCACTACCCTAGTGCCTTTTAATCACTCAAACAACTTGCAATAGTTTAATTCTAGCTTATAATAGTTTAGTTGAGCATTGTAGTTTATAGAATTGGATTCATAATTAGAACCCCAAAATGTGTAGAAGTGCAATTTGGAGCAAATACACAACTCTAAATTAGATAGATACCCGACTCCAATATCTAGCTCTCTGTGGAAATCGATCCCGATCCTAAATCGGGTAAAAGCTGCTTCGACCTCTCTCGCTACTTAATAGTAGTGCAGGGTTGGCCGTGATCAACTTTTTGGCGCCGTTGCCGGGGAGCTAACGGTTTTGGCTATTTATCTAAATAGATTTGTGTTTTGTTCTTCTTTCCTTCTTTGTTACTAATTTGTTTGTGTCAATACATCAGGTACAAAATGGCATTAAATGCTAATGACCCTCTTGGAAATGTGGATGCGGGGGAGGAGGTAGATGACAATGGAGAGGAAGAGGTGCCTCTTGTACCTCAAGGACAACGTAGAGGCCGCCAGGCCAATGCAAATGAGAACGTCCCAGACCCTCCTCCGCCACCTCCAAGAGTGGCTCCTAGAGTTCTTCCCAACCAAGGCCATGCAAGTGCAATTGTTCCGCCCCGAATCCGGGCGGGCAATTTTCAAATAACCAATGTGATGCTGACATTGCTGGAGCAGCCTGGGTACTTCATGGGTGCTGCCACTCAAAATGCTTACAAACATCTCAAGGGGTTCGTGGATACCTGTTGGGGGAGCAAGCAAACCAATGTGTCCGAGGATGCACTTCGATTGAGGATTTTCCCATTCTCACTTAG